>NC_134700.1:116254052-116554052 GCF_043290135.1 Rhipicephalus microplus | reverse complement strand
CGCTCTTCGAGCCGCTGTTGAGTTTGTTACGCGAGAATCCCCTAGTAGATGGTCCATATTCTGCGACTCTAAGGCAGCCCTTCAATGCGTGCGAAGTCTACGACGTGGAAACTACCACCAGATGGTGTATCGTATTAATAAAATTTGTCATCGCGGCGCTGATCAAGGACATGACATTGTTTTAAAGTGGTTGCCGGGCAACTGTGGCATCAGTGGTAACCACCTCGCCGACGACGCTGCCCGATGCGCCCCCGATAGAGTGCCCACACTGTTAATACCCTTGTCAAGAGTAGACGCAGCTAGAGAACTTCGTCACATCGCGCATAATGCCACGCTTGCGCACTGGAATTCTCCACTTAACTCCAATCATCGCCCTAATAACCATAAGTCATTACTCCAGAAACAACTGTCATCCAAGATTTCTCAACGTGACGCTACAATCCTGTGCCGGCTGTGGGCTGGGGTAGCGTTTACTAAGTCATTCAGCTATCACATTGGCATGGCAGATTCATCCATGTGTGAAAGCTGCAACTGTATAGAGACTATTGAACATCTCTTGTGCCACTGTGCCCAATTTGATGAAGATCGCTGTACTCTCCAGTGTGCCTTGTATAGACTCGATGACCGGCCATTTAATGAAGCAAAGATCTTAGGAGCCTGGTCGCGCAGCACATCAGCACAGAAAGCCACACGAGCCCTCCTGAGATACTTGACAACAACTTCATTGAGGGACCATCTGTGAAACTCGGCATTGTGTGTGTGATGTGACATGTGTCTATCCTTCTCTCTCTTTTTTACTCTCTCTCCCCCTCCCCATGTGCAGGGTAGCAAACTGGACGCATAGTCTAGTTAACCTCCCTACCTTTTTTACATTTCTTCTCTCTCTCTACGTTTGTGTACAATAGAAGAGACACGAAACTCAAATTTGGTTAGAATTAAAAAAAAAAAAAACTGGCCTATCCTACGCACAGTGTGAATCGATGATATGTGAAGCACGAGTGAGGAAGGTTGATACGTCACTTCAAAACCAGTACAACATTACGTAAAATATGCCGTACATAATTTAATTATCATGATTATCATGTTTGAACGTGTCATTTGCCTTCGTCGTCTATTCGCATCGCGTAATACCGAATTTGGTATATGTCAAGCTAGCGAGACGGCCGGGAGTGCCTCATAAGTGTGGTATGTAGTCATGTTTCTACTTGACACACATGTCATAATTATCATGCTTGCACCAGTCGTATACCATCGTAATCCATTCACGTCTCGTCATACCAAAAGTTACATATCTGAAGCTAACGAAATTAGTACGAGTGCACCATCAGCGTGGCGTGTAGTCATGACTTTCGTGCCATGCATGTCATGATTTCCACGTGAGGGCCTGCCACTTATGTTTGCCATGCGCTCTTGCCATACTATACTAGCTTTGCGATATGTCATGTGAACGAAACCACCGCAGGAGCAGCAAGACCTTGACATGTGAATCTTGACATTCATGACATAGGTTTCATGATTTTCATCTGATGACTAGTCAATGATGTTATTAATACAGTGATATTATGCTACACCAACTTTGGTATAGATTCCATTAATATAACAGCCAGGAGAGCTAAAAGTCATAGGTGACTAGATAGATAGATAGATAGATAGATAGATAGATAGATAGACAGACAGACAGATAGATAGATAGATAGATAGATAGATAGATAGATAGATAGATAGATAGATAGATAGAGAGATAGATAGAGAGATAGATAGATAGATAGATGGATAGAGAGATAGATAGATAGAGTCAGAGTCGCCGAAGTTCACTGTTGATCAATATGACGGAATTGACGTCCCACAACCACATCATGATCATTAAAGAGGTCACAGTGGAGGGCTCCGGAAGTTCAATCACCTAGGGTTCTTTAACTTGCACTTAAATCAAAGCACATGGGCCTACAGCATTTTCGTGAAGGTCACGAAGAATTGCTTCGCATTTAATATTTATGTTCTCCCTGATAAAGCACTGAAAGAGCAAGAAACAGCGCTGCGTGAAAAAACACGTCCGCTCTTGACAGAGTCTTCTGAGCGTCTCTGCGTTGAATAGCTTCTGCAAACACGCAGATGCGCAGTCTGTCTCCTCTCGTGGACGTAACTGTACACCACTTTCACAAGCACAGTTTATACGGATCAACACAATACTCTTCGTTCTGCGCCGCGGTCGAAGGTTGCCTCACCGAGGTGGGGCCGCTGTCCGAAGTCCCAATGCCAGGAGACGAGGAATTGGTATCGCTTTTACGAAAAGCTTCTGTGCTGCGCTCGAACATTTAACAGTTGTGGTGCGAATACAAACTGAAACTAAATAGAAATATGTCATACATAAAGTAGGGGAGGGGGTGGGGCATGGTCATGCTTTTTGCATCGTGAGAGCCTGCGGCAGAAGGGTCATACCTTTTTGCGTGCCGATTTCTCTTCACTCAATCTGCATTTGAGTGATAGAAAAAAAGAAGGTCACGTCGCGCAGCCTGTTTATAACACTACACTTTGTTGAGTTACTCCACGCGGCATGCCAAATGAGTTAAATGCTTGCCTTATTTCATACAGCATACCGATTCGCTCTTATATTGCATTCGTTGCTTCATCCTTGGGGCCAAGCTAACTTTTTAACAGCGCAGACATTCAAGCTAGCAGTGATGTGTCCGTCCCTATTAAAAAAAAACAAAACAAGAAACAAACATTGATGCGTAGTCGCCTAGCAACCACTGGCCTGGAATAGCGTATGTGACGTCATGACAAGCTGCATGTGTGTGCAGGTTCTTGAGAACAACGCTGACTGACGACCTCTGATGTTGCTTTCCAAGAGTTATTCGCTCGTCACATTTTCCCTAAGAGAGCCTGGGACTGGAGACGTCGTTTTGGGAAGCACGTTGCCGCCTTGTTTTCATTCTTTCATCAAGCGCGATTTTTTTCTCATGACTCATTCTGCGGTGGTTGGAAGGATGGTTGCTGCTGCCAGACACTTCATTCCCCTTAATGGAAAACTATGAACCCGCCTATGACGGGCTCTACCGTCGTAGGGACGGCGCCAGATGCTTTAGGCGAACACGATCCTCATGCCCGGGCTGGCGCTCGCTGCAAGCACACCGTGGGAAGAATTGCAGTCAAGGCGACACCGCGTAGCATGGAGAATAATGCGCTGAATGGCGCACTCAGGCGTAAGAACAACAGGAGTGGCTTCCTCCAGACCTGCACATAGCTATAAGATGAAGAAAAATATGTAATGAAAATTTATTCCCACTATATGAACAAAGGCCTTTCCTAATGCACCCCCACGCGTCCTCACTTGCGTGGGCTTATGCCATGTTGTGCTTGAGAACTTCCTAATTTAATTACCTCACCTCTGCCGCCCTCGGCTGTGATGTGCACCA
Source organism: Rhipicephalus microplus (assembly GCF_043290135.1). Classification (NCBI taxonomy): domain Eukaryota; kingdom Metazoa; phylum Arthropoda; class Arachnida; order Ixodida; family Ixodidae; genus Rhipicephalus; species Rhipicephalus microplus. Next base: position 116,550,636 of record NC_134700.1, on the reverse strand, counting down.
TTCGTGTCTGTTGTGTCACGTTCATTGCCTGCCGTTCGAGCTCAAGCTGACATGGGCAGCGTTGACCCGACGAATGCAAGGAATAAATTCCTAGAGTTCCATGGCAGGAAGTGGACCTCAGCATTCCACATGGCACTCGAGAAGTCCATACCAGAGGGGCTTCCAGGTCTCGTAACTACTTCGAAAATAGACCGTGAAGTTCGTGAAATGTTAGTTGTGGTTGCAGTGTTGGTTGTAATATAATATAGGCATTAAAAATGTACTCCTCTGCACGGCCGGTCTAGAGGCACGCGCTCGCTCCCTCCTTTTACGGCCTAAGCAGTCACCGCGAGTACACACAATGAAGCTATTTCTCTATAGAAACGATGGTGCTCTCGGCGTCAGGGCGTCGTGAGCAAACTCTTCAAAGCGCGTTTCACCGCATACTCAATGCATTGTAAACTGTCCTCAGCCACTTTGTCGGGCTAATAACATCTTCCGCTTGTAAGAAACGGTGAGAGTGGCAGAGGTGCGAGTGGGGATGTCTAATTTTCTCAGCACTAATGGATAGGGCAGTGAATTTGTACACGCAACGGTAGAAAAAAATTAAATTTTTAAGGCTTGAACACTTTATATTAGTTGAATTCCAAAATGCTTGAAGCTCGTGTGCTTAGAATCATCGTTTAGTTGCACGTAAAAAAAAAACCCAGATTGTGCAAATTCCAGAGCACTTCCCTTACGGCATCCTTCATGTTATTATCGTGCTTTTGGGATGATAAACCACTTAATACTGTGGTTATCGAACTCCTTCACGGACCCATTATATGTTCAGTCGCCAAAACGATGAGCTCACGAACCACATTGTAGCGGCTGAACACATGGCACTGCTGCGTGAGTATAGGGTTTCAGGGCCAAGACCAGAAAGCTGCTTAAATTGTATGTACACTGTAAAAAAATTACTCCGAGGTCGGAGTAAAACGTTTGTCCTCTAGCGACCCCCCTATTCGGAGTAAATTTTGCTCCGGACCTCCGGAGCAAAGTGTTTAATTCGACTGACCGGAGCAATTGCGTGGCGTATCCGGAGCATTTCTAACTGATATTTCACTCCGGTCAGCCGGAGTAATTGCGTGGCGCCACTGGAGCATTTTTTACCGGCTGGCCGGAGTGATTACGTGGAGCCGCCGGAGCATTTTTGACAGGTTCACTCTTGCTATTCGGGGCTTTTGCGGGGAGCTTCCGGAGTATTTTACAAATGTTTTAACTGCGTCTGGACGGAATTTTAGTGAGATGTATGCGAAATTTTTCTAAAGGCTGGTGCACACCGGCAACTAGCAGTGGTCGCGCGACCATTTGCGACTGGTCGCAAACAGTCGCGAACGGTCGCAAACGGTCGCAAAGCGACTGCTTTGGCTAGTCGCTTCCTGACCGATTTTTCAGGCGCGCGACTGAAGTCGCAAAGCTTCTGGTACCAATCAGCGATGCTCATTTTTTGTTCTTTTGTTTTTCCATTGCGCTGGCTTTTTGCCGCCAGATACAAACGAGTGCGTTTCTCTGGGACTGTGGCACCATGGCCACCACGGAACAGTTGGCTTGGAGATGGCGGGGCGCAGGAGCTCAAGCAAAGTGTCGAATTTACGTGGCGGTATTCGCAAGAACGTAAACACCGTCCAAGTAAAGAGAAAATAAATTGTGCGGTATCTTTTCCCCACATTCAGAACCGTTTTATTGTCTTGAACTTGATTTGTCACCGCCTTCAATGCAGCGCGTTTGGAACGCGTCTGTGCTTCATGCTTTGACAACGACTTAAGAAACCGCGTTCGAGACGCGTTTGTGCTGTATTGTTGGCTGTGGAAAGTCAATTAAAAGTCAAGGACCGTTTCTGAATACGCATGTCTCTCGGAAATACTCCTCGTCGTCTCAGCGCAGCTCGGGAAGCAGGCGGCTTGCATGGCCGGCCAACTCCCGCGATCGAAAAGACGGTCACACCCACTACCAGCTTTTTTTCTTTGAAGGCATCTGTGATGCCAGTGCTGACACCTTGGCACAGCGCATCAACACCATGGCAATGTCTTGTTCTTCGCTTGAATCGAACTTGACACTGTTGGGAACGCTGTGCGAGAACGGAAGAAAACAATAAATGCGGCGCGCCCAGTTTGCTCCTCTCAATCAGCCGGCGGTGATCAGCTGATGGGCGCCGGTCCCTAGAGTTCTCGCTGATAACGAGATCCGGACGTGACTCTCCGCTTTTGCGGCTTCCGGTCGCTCGCATGCAGCCTCTGCCGGTGTGAACATCAGTCGCTTTTTGGTCGCCAGTCGCAAATGGTCGCGCGACCACTGCTAGTCGCCGGTGTACACCAGCCTTAAAGTGTTTGCTCCTTTGTTTATTTATTCTATGCTGATCGTATCACGCGTTGGTTATGCGAAGGAATATTTAATTCTGATGCAAGCACTGCAGAGTTTCTGTGTATTTTTTTCCGCAGTGCTCTAGCAGATGAAAATCAAGAAAACACTTGAGTTCTTTATTATTGATTTATTCTAAATAAGCGCCGAGTTCTGGTTTATTGACCATCATTTGGGGAAAAAAAGAAGAAAGAAACGTGCAAAAAGCCACCAAAAATAAAGCGAAAGAAGGCAGATCACATAAAAGCAACAGCACTCAAGTTTGAAGCGCAGCGCTTCAAAATGCAGCCCAAAATGTTCTAAAACTTTGCACGACAAACGAAGAAAGCGTGGCCACCGAGAACAACTGTTCACCATCCCCGAATAACCATTCATCAGCTTATTGACGACGCAAGGGCTCAGCTCATTGCTTCCTCCATAATTGAGCAAAGAATACTTACACATGGAAACGGCAAATTATGCCAGTTGCACAAAATTTAAGGACACTGAAGCCACGCTTACTCGTTAAGTTCTATACAGTGTGCGAGTACACGAGAATAACGAGCCTCGTAAACTGACCACACAAACAAAAAAAAACACAGGAACAGCGTTCAATATGAGGAAGTTGATTCTATGTACGCTAATGTCATACGGCCGCCACGCCATATTAACACACATTCTTGACGCGAACAAAGTTCAAAACGGACGAAAGCTTTTCATATATTTCTAAATCGATAGCCCTACTCTTGCTAAACATTTGAAAGCATTTTCCATTATATTGAACGAATTTCGGTACTCTTAAAGACAACATCGGGAATGCCTCTTCAGATCATTTCCTAATTTTATCAGATAATATTACTAATATTACGCGCGCATTTATATGGCGCCCATCGTCATATTTTAGGCAAATTACACTCTTACAGTTTGTATGTTTGTGGCCTGTCTTTAAAAAAAAATCTACCTTCATTTTGCTTTGCAAAGTAATCTTCGAAAGAAGTTGGCACTGTTTTCGTTTTCTTTTTTTAATTAGTACTGCACACACTGTTTTGCTACTTGTCGTAGTGAATAATTTTCAAAATACACTCATTGCATGAGCATGTATTGCTTCAAAACGAACGGCTTCAATGGCAAAATACAAAATAAAAAAGTTCACCACTACGTAAAAAATATAACTTAGTAATAAAAGGTACTAACATCACGCTGCCTATGCTAACTGCATTTTCATCATATACTGGCGAAAATGAGGGACGGTCGACCAGTTTACCATACGCACAGGTCCGGGCAAACGTCGGAGGTCACGGAAGGCGATTCGTAGAGGCGTCACGACGAGTTCACCAGGATTCGAAGAGTTCTCTTTTCCCCGTTTCTGTTCACAGGACAGCGCTGTGGCTTCTGGTATTCGAGCCCTCTTCGTAAGAGAAAAATAAAAACAAGCGTTTTTTTTTTCTTTTTCAGAGAGACGGCGGACAGGACAGCCAACGTTTTGAGTTTTATCTGTTTGGTCAGAAAGACCTGACTCCCCCCCCCCCCCCCCAAAAAAAAAGAAACTGCATTCACGGATCAGTGGGACTGAAAAAAGAAAAAAAAATGCTGCAGTGAGGCACTACTCTCTGCCTAGATGAACACAGGAAATACGGCTAGTTTCTCGAGACCATGCCCTCTTTTTCTCTCTTACTTTCATAACCATGCCCCTTCGTCCTACGTTGAGCCGTGCGGTCAAACGGGCTGCAGAAGTAAGTCTTTACTCCCCCCCCCCCTCTTCCACCACAGAAACGTCGGGCGTTTCACGACCCTTATAGATGCAATTTTGCGCAAAATATGGACAATAAAAAAGAACACAGGCAGTGCCTGTCTGTGTTCTCTTCCTTGTCATTTTTTTTTCGCACGAAACTTTATCCACAATGAAATACTGACTCGCCCAACGCTCGGTTCTTCTAAACTGTACAGCCTGTTTTGCCTAGTTGACCCACAGGTCGCGGGATCGAATCCCGGCTGCAGCGGCTGCATTTCTGATGGAGCCGGAAATGTTGTAGCTCCGTGTGCTCAGATTTGGGTGCACGTTAAAGAACCCCAGGTGGTCGGAATTCGCGGAGCGCTCCCCTACAGCGTCTCTCATAATCATATGGTGGTTTTGAGACGTTGAACCTCACATATAAATCAATCTGTTTTGCCCAGCAACCCGACCATCCCTTCTTTACGCATTACTCGCCAATGGTCTCATGAGCTGCTTTCCTCCCCCGCTTTCTTGTTCTAAAAGCAGGACGACCCCTGAAAGTTATCACTTCTGTAACGGGGTTTATTTGCAGAGCAGAACGCAGAAGGCGAAGAAGTCAGCAGCGTCCGGCCAAGCGCAGCAAGCACGAGCCTATGCTGATGGCGATGCCCCTGAGGCGCCGAGAAATGCCGCTGAGGCCCCTCTTCTTCACTACAATCGCCCTCCGCAGAAAAAGGTGCCATCCTGGCGGATTAGGGAGAAGAAACGACTAATGGGTCATAATATGGCTTGAGGTGAGAGACGTGGACATTGTCGCGACCGCGGTATACAGCGTAGGTCTGTGGATGGGATGATGGGCTCCACGATATAGTTGACAAGTGACGTTTGCTCTACAATGCGGTAGGGCCCGATGTATGTGGAAAGAAGTTTCGCGGAGCGGCCAGGTGCGGTAGCAGGTGCCCGAAGCCATACCACTAAACCAGGTGGGAAGTTTGGAGCCGAACGGTCCTCAGTCTGGCGGGATTGCTGCTGCCACTGGTCCTCGGTAGAAAAAAAGCAGGCAAGCTGGCGGCATTCTTCAGCATGTCGAGCAGCTTCGGACACAGTTGTACATTCGAACTCCTAAGGTTTATATGAGAGAATAGTGTCTACTGCATTTGAAGGTTTTCGTCCGTACAGAAGAAAGTATGGCGAAAATTCAGTAGTAGCTTGTACGGCATTATTATACGTGTAGGTGACGAACGGGAGAACTTGGTCCCAATTTAAATGATCAGAGGCGACGTACATCGACAGCATATTGCCAAGAGTACGGTTGAAGCGCTCCGTCATGCCATTCGTTTGAGGGTGGTACGCTTTACTTCTGCGGTGCACGATTCGGCATTCGTTGAGTAATGCCTTCAAGGCGCCAGAAAGGAAGGCACGGCCTCTGTCACTTAAGAGCTCGCGAGGGGCACCATGACGCAGAATGAAACGTTGCTACAGAAACGTTCCAACGTCACGTGCTGTGGCAGTCGGCAGCGCGGCTGTTTTGGCATAGCGTGTCAGATGGTCTATCGCAACAATAATCCAGCGAGTACCAGCTTGAGTTGATGGCAGTGGTCCGTAAATGTCAATGCCGACGCGATCAAAAGGTCGACTGGCACAAGGAAGAGGTTGTGTAACTTTTGTCGTTGGCACTGAGCACACGAGCGAATAAATTTCCGCACGTAGTTATACATGCTACGCCAATAAAATCTGAGTCGAAGCCTAGCGTATGTCTTGAAGAGGCCTGCGTGGGCGCACTGTGGGTCTGCGTGAAAAGCTTCGCAGATAGCAGCCCGAAGATGGCGGGGTAACACAAGGAGACACTTGCGACCGTCAGAAAGGTAGTTGCGTCGATAAAGAAGATCATCCCTTAGGCAAAAGTTGCTAGCCTGGCGGCGGAGAGCGCGAGACGGCGAAGGAGTGAGAGGATCAGAAAGAATGCTTATGAGGCCACTGATCCAGGGATCCTTTCGTTGTTCCACCGTCATGTTGCGCAAGGCGGATGACGCAAGTGCAGGCTCGAGGGAAGAGAGGCAAACACCTTCATCCGATATGGGTGAGCGAGAGAGGGCGTCGGCGTCCGTGTGCTTACGACCAGATCTGTAAATAACGCGGATGTCGTATTCCTGAAGTTTGATCGCCCAGCGAGCAAGTCGTCCGGAAGGGTCTCTAAGTGTGCACAGCCAACAAAGGGCGTGGTGGTCAGTGACGACGTCGAATGCGTGACCATACAGGTAGGGGCGAAATTTTCCAAAGGCCCAAATAATAGCTAATCACTCTTTCTCGGTCACGGAGTAGTTAGCCTCGGCTTTCATCAAAGTTCGGCTTGCATAGGCGACGACGTATTCATCAAACCCTGCCTTTCGTTGCGCGAGCACAGTGCCAAGTCCAACACCGCTGGCATCAGTATGAACCTCCGTGGGAGCGGCAGGATCGTAGTGGCGGAGGATGGGTGGTGAAGTTAGCAGGCGGCGTAATTTGGTCAACGCATCGTCGCATGCTGGTGACCAGGTGGAAAGGTCCTTGTCGCTGCTAAGGAGGTCCGTAATGGGCGCTCATACGGAAGCAAAATTTCTAATAAAGCGTCGGAAGTATGACGACAAGCCCACAAAACTTCTAAGTTGCTTTAAGTTCTTTGGCTTCGGAAAATCGGCGACTGCTCGAAGCTTGGCGGGGTCGGGAAGTATGCCGTCCCGCGATACGACGTGGCCAAGAATGGTGAGCTGCCGGGCCCCAAAACGACACTTCTTGAGGTTGAGTTGAGAACCGGCGCAGAGAACAGTAGGCAGTGCCTGTGGAGGAGTTGGAGTGGCGCTTGCGTCGGTAGGCAAAATGGATGGTAAAATGCGATTTCGAAGCTCCAGGGTGATCGAAATCCAGCACCTCCACCACTTGTAACGGGTTTATTTGCACACTAGAACGCAGAAGGCGAAGCAGTCAGCAGCGTCCGGCGAAGCGCAGCAAGCAGGAGCTTATGCTGATGGCGATGCCCCTGAGGCGCCGAGAAATGCCGCTGAAGCCCCTCTTCTTCGCTACACTTCAGATAACATTTATACAATAAAAAAAATCACCAAAATGAGGGCATGGATAAGTTCTAATAGTCTGCACCAAACCAATTGACTTAGCTCAATTCACTATATTTAATAAAAAATTAACACTAATTTTAGTTATTCATGTTTTATTACTACAGCTTACATGATAGATCAAAATAACATATACGCAGTGGTAGATCTTGATCCGGTGTTTGTTAATATGGAAAACGGACAAATATTACCGCTTTTGTGTGATGACAATAACAAAAAGATTTTTTTACCTGTTAGCTTTACTTATAACAACCATTACCTATTTAGAGCATCAATCACAACCATAAAATTTTCTATTATTGCATATGCAATAAGCGCTCCAAATATTAGAGCGGTGTGACCAACATTACCGTAGTTATAATATAAAAACTCGTAGGCCAAACAATGCTTTATCGGAATTTCTTCTGAAATTTACTGATGTCCTGTGAAGTTAGCCTATGATTGATAACCTGTTTCCTTATCAACCCAATCTTAACTATCTTAGCCCTACATGACATGTAACTCAAATGGCACAGATAATTCAATAAGAGCACACTCACCAGTTTTGCACTGCACCAGCGACCACCGAGTCTCTTACCATCACACGATTACCGTTACCACAGCTCCCTTCTGTATATGATAACCTTCGTTGCTGCTTGAAGTCACTTGTCAATCCATGAGGGGCACAGAATGATTGCTTTTTGCCGAACGCGGCCAAACGCTTTACACAATCATCACTGCACACCATCTTGGTCTGCGCCATATTGGTTTGTGGGGAACGGCCTCCCGGCGACGAGGCTGCCTACATCGCTCTTCGAACAGCCAATGAATGCCGCTGTGCGATGAGCCGGAGCAATTGGGGAGCATCCACAGGAAAAAAGCGATGTGCAAGATAATTTCCGGAGCAACTACGGGAGCATATTCAAGGACGGGCCCCACTTTCCTCCGTTTTTTTTTTGGTTCGCCACCCACCGGAGGACAACGATTGCATTTGTTCCGGTCCAAACCTGGTAGAAGGAGGCCACCGGAGCAGAGTGGTCGCATCGTTTCCCGATGCCTCCCAGCTGGGTAAATTTTGTTTACAGTGTATCCTCCACGCGTGCAACTATAGAGACGCAAAGGAATGCACGAAGTGGCTAAGCGACTTGTGATTCCCAGGGGGGGGGGGGGCAATGAGTTTAAAGTAAAAGAAGGGAAAAGTGGACCCCGTAACTGTCTCTTAGGGAGAGAACACCTCAACAGTAGCCCACGAGGGGTGGGATTGAAGGAGGGATTAAAAGGATAGGATTAAAAGACAAAGAGATAGAGAGAGAAGAAGGCGCAGAGCAGCAAATGACGAAAGGAGAAGATAGGAAAAATAAACATGGTTGGAAGAGTCTGAGGACGGGGCACCACTGGCGAGAGCTCTTGTCGGCGCCAGGAGATGGCGTAGGGCCAGCCCAGTCGGCCAGAGCTACGCTGTCGTCGGAGATCGCGCGGGCACAATCGGTCGGCACGAAATACAGCGAGCGAGTCCGTGGTTCCCAGCACTAAGTCTCTGTATTATCTGAAAGCCCCGTGTTAGTGGGAATTCGTTTGATTTTGTGTCAACTCAACATACTATAGACTAGGTAAGGCATCATGATATTGTCCTATCCGAGCGTCACCACACTATGTTGGAGCTGCTTTGTTGGCACTTTCTGAGAGGGGCGACAGCATGACTGAATGGGCTCGTAAAGCGCAGTTTGTACACTCACGGCCACTGGATGAAAGAGCGCACGGGTACGGCCCACCACACGCTCCGAAATCGGCGTGGCAGGTATAGTTACCCAGACCATCACTACGGCGCTACCTAAGGGAGAGGGGCAGCTTTCGCGAGCGCCCACGGAATCGTATGCGTGGTGCGCTTGCGGTAGCTATAAATGAGCGCGTGAATTTTTTAGTAGACGTCTAGCGTGTGCCCGACAAATAATTACCGATCTTGATTTTACATAGCTGCAGCCCCTTGCGAATTCTCGGTATTGTCTTACCCGAGATGCATGGGGCCTTGCACACCGACCAGGTTTCGCGGAAGTAAGAATTGTGAACTGATTTTACTCGGATCCTACAAGATCCCAACTAACTGATCTGGAAGAGCTACGCCTTTCCTAATGCATTAAAAATCATTATAGTAAATTTGAGCTTGTAGCTTCAGAAAACGTTGCTTCAGATTTAATCATTTGGTTTAGAATAAGCAACCTCAGCAAATGCAGTCACCACTGTTCATTTAACACAAAATAAGATAGACGTTTTACTTCTTTCAAACACGTCCATAGTATTCATACAATGCAGTATCAGATGCAACAATTACGAAATATACTTAGCATGTGTGCGATATCTCAACAGTGGACTCGAGCCTCTTTGAAATTCAAGTGACTGTAACTTCACCTCTGGCAATAGAGCGAGCTGTTATGAAGTGAATAATTTGAAAATTGTGAGACAAAAAGAGCGATGAAAGGTTGGAAAATGTGAACACAACTGTTTGTGTTCCTGCGCTTTTGAATGTTTTTGCCTATTTCCGTCACGACGTTCCTAATGATAATGCAATGCAACTCATTCAATTTTACATTCAACAGTGAACACATAATCGGAACAAATTGCTTGAAAATATTTTATTTATTAGATGCGGAGCATCTTATACTCGCGCCTTGTAGTGCGCCGTCCGCACCGCTTCTCGAACATTCGACAGCTGACGCGCGCGCATGCGCCGTCGCGCCGTCGCCCACTCTTCCACCATCTGTGCATCCCTTCCTCCTCTACACACCGCGCGCGCTTCACTCCTCCACCATCTGTGCACCCTTCCTCCTCTACACACCGCGTTCGACATCTACAATTCTCCTGATTCTCCAGTGGACGCGCATGTGGCGTCGCGCTTCGAGAACATTCAACAGCTGACAGTGCATGCGCCGTCGTGCTGTATATATACTCAAGGTCGGCGCTCGCTCGCTCAGTAGCCGCTCGTCGGTTGGTTTGTACGGCGCGTCGACGTCCAAGGTCGCGGTGAAATGAATTCCAACGAATCCACAAACACAATGATCGACGTCCCTTCGACCAGCGCCGTCCTTTCGCATACGTGTGTACGTGTTCACTCATTTAACACCCCCTCCTACAACCACGTTAACCAATTTAGCCATCGACCCAAGTAAGTCGCACTTTAACACCCCGTTAACCAATTATATGGTCCGCATCCTCCTCAGTGTTCCCCCGAGGGAAGCTGCGGGCAATTTTTCTCAATTAAGGGATGATCCTGGCGTTCTTAAAATTATTTTATTTTTTTACTTTTGTGTAATAAAGTGATTGAATATTGCTTCACAGCTAGATAGGCGATATTTTTCAGGGTGAATATCCGAGTGAGTGAATATTAGTTGGCGACACTCACTCACACACACAAAAGGTGCCCCGTTCCGTGGCCCACAAGCATATGTGTACATTCATTCCTTCACAGCCGCTGGCTGCAAATGTTTTTGCATCCATTAGTTTTGACGCCACCTTCCCATTTTCTCTTATCTTCAGTTTTTTTCTAATGCCCGGCTTATCTTTAGTTTTCTTGTAATGCCTGCCTTTAAGCCCTTGACACCTTTGTCATTAGTTCTGGTTATTTCCGAACGCTGTCGCGTTGTGGTGTCGTGCATCTCATGCAGGGCCATGTGGAACTGATGTTCGTTTTCGTAAAACAGCTTGAACACCCCTTGCGGTGAAGAATTTCGGCTGTCTGTGGTAACTTGCGGAACGGCACACAGACTCAAACTTACTTCTGCAAAACATTCGAAGGCAAAAAGGTGTCGAAAAGCAGCTGGTGGGCGACAAGATTTTATATTTGAAAAAAAAAAAATATATGCTGGTAGCCGACACACACGCTGAGAGCCTTTAGCCGGGAGATTGTGAGGAGGGTCATTTTGGAAAGAGTTGCGGCAGGAAAAAAAAAGTTGGCATAAACTATCTGCTATAATCACATCTGTTTACTTTTCACGTTAATTGTTCTCGTTGTTTTGTTCTGCCTCCATCTTGTGCGCCCAAATTGCAGCTTATGTGTCTATTGACAACAAAACCATCCATTCGGTATTTCCATATTAGCCTCTCTCCGGGCACTGGCGAATCCCGATAGCACTCCAACGCGCTTGTCTTCTGGCAGTCTCTATCGTGCGGTTCTGTCATACAATATAGTTAATTTGTTCTACTATGTATCATCGACAAATTTGCACCTTTTCTCGCTGAAACGAAGGCACGTGTACTCGACTGCCCTACAGCAGCCATAGTTTTACGATGTGTAAACATTAAAGAGGGGTTTTAAACTTGCCCCCCCCCCCAACCATATATATATATATGTATATATTAATAAGGGAAAGAAGTGTATACCTAAGGGCTCGTTTTTCCGTGTTTTAACACAATATTAATGAGATATAACAGACAGTAATGCCAAGGAATGTACAGGGGAAGTTATTAGAACCATTGGCATGTAAATAAGAAGAAAGAAGAAAGAAAAATGGATGAAAAAATTACCAACTGTGAGCAGGAATCGAACCTACGACCTTTTCATCCATTTTTCTTTCTTCTTTCTTCTTATTTACATGCCATTGGTTCTAATAACTTCCCCTGTACATTCCTTGGCATTACTGTCTGTTATATCTCATGTATATATTAATATATATATATATATATATATATATATATATATATATATATATATATATATATATATATATATATAGTCCAGTAGATCCTCCGTGAGCGGTCACAACGTGGTTTATTTCGACGTTTCGGCCTAGAGTCTGGCCTTCATCAGGATTATCAGGACACACCATATATATATATATATATATATATATATATATATATATATATAGGCAGGCATGGTGGTTGAGTGGCCGTAGCGTTGCATATAGTCTAGTAGATCCTCCGTGAGCGGTCACAACGTGGTTTATTTCGATGTTTCGGCCTAGAGTCTGGCCTTCTTCAGGAATGAAGGCCAGACTCTAGGCCGAAACGTCGAAATAAACCACGTTGTGACCGCTCACGGAGGATCTACTAGACTATATATATATATATATATATATATGACGTAAGAAGGCAGGGATGGTTAGGAGAAGTAGATGAGGAAGAAGTGAAAAAGGAAAAAAAAAACATGGGGTATGAGCCAGGCCACGTCACCCATTCATCGTAGCATCACACGAGTCGACAGGATGAAGAGCTCGCAATCACTTCATCGCCCGGCCATCATCATCGAAGACCTCAGCAAGACGCAGTGACCGAACGCGGACCACAGAAGAACGCGGACCACCAAGACCACCAAGCATCATGACAGCACCATCAGGCAACCTTGACATCCCCAAGTACACCGGATCAGCGGACGACGGACCCGTACAGGACTGGTTCAACCTGTTCGAGCTCCATGCTGCCGCTGAATCATGGTCGGAACGGGAGAGGATCACCAATTTTACCGACTACATCTCCGGTGAGGTATTTAAGTTTTACCTGATACACATATTCGAAAACGACGAATCATGTAAAAAAATCAGAAAAGAGATGATTGCCCGTTTTAACGACTACGACAAGGACTTCCTCATTACCGGCCATCTGCATACAACCACACGCGACCGTCGCAGTCCACGCTTATTTCTCAAGGAACGTAGCTTTCCACCAGGTTTCCCTTTTTGAAAGCCGGTATTTTCGAAGTCGTCGCTCCAGCACACGACACGAAGCGTTGCTTACCCTCCTCATGCACTTCATTTTTCGTCTCGAATACGTGGTCCACCACCCGGTTTTCCATCATGCGGCTCTTCAAGCGTTCCTGTCACTCACTGTTTGCCTCATAAAGACACCATGTTCGCGATAGACGAGTTGACGCATCGGAAAAATACCCTGTCAAGCCATTCTTCTTCCGTACGGTTTCATGCATCATTGTCCGGTGCACACACTCTCGAGAGTCCAAACAAAACAGAAGGCTGAGACTCATCGAACGTCGCACGCTACCAGGCGCAAGAACCACTCGTAGTAAACAGCGAAAAAGAAATTCCTGAAGAGCTTCCTGCCATTTCTACGGCACCACAGACTTGCCAAAATCTGCAGTTCAAACCTAGTAATGCCATGTCACCTATGGAGCCCACATGCAGAGCTCACCAATTCATGAATCGAACAAATTCAGAAGTACATGATACATCAAACCTCGTACAGAGTTGTCTTTCGCAAGCGTGCGTAATGAACCACGTCACCGAAGCCTCTGAAGAGCCTGCTAGCGATGAGGACGCATTACCAACTTTGCCCGACAAGCAAGACACCAATTCACCAAGCATCAACTGTCGACAGGACACGTCAAACACCGAAGGAAATGAATGCCCCATTCCGGAAAGGGCGTCACTACAGCCATCTCTTGAGCAGCCTCAGGAAAGCAAGCAAAGCCAAGTTCATAAACTCATGCTACAACGAGAGAGACTGCAACGAGGGCATCGACGAACGCAAAATTCAACGGAAGCGCACTCACCAATAAAAGAACATCGGAAAATAAGATCTCGAAAACAAAGACCAATTCAAGACGTCGGACACTTTCGCACAAAGAAAAGTCACCAGAGACACTCACTGCCTCAGCTATTACACCCACTGCACCACCACAGAAAACGCCGAGAAAGACACAGAGGCACTGCTTGCACACCGCAAGCACTCAGGCACTTCGTCACAGTCTGTCAAAAAGCACGAAAGCAAGAAGCACTGGGATGACACTATTCACGACGAAAAATACAACCCCGACGACTTCCGAACTTCAAATGCTACAAGCACTCCCAACCTTGTCCGTTCCTCACAAAAACTCAACCGATGTCATCACCAGTTCTGATTTTCAGGGTGTGGTTATGCCATCCAGGACGCAACAGTCAAGCTCGTCCACCAGAGTCGCCATGGAAATCACCGGACTGCTTCCTCAGCCTTGAAGATACAGTGAGATTGTGAAACTCCGTCGGGACGTGAAACTGTGAACTTGGCCATTGTTTTGTTTATTCTCTTCTTCAATTTGTAGTAGTTTGTAACCGGTGCCATCTTTCGGGGGGAGGGGGAATCCTGTGATGTAAGAAGGCAGGGATGGTTAGGAGAAGTAGATGAGGAAGAAGTGAACATGGGGTATGAGCCAGGCCACGTCACCCATTCATCGCAGCATCACACACACACACACACACACACACACACACACACACACACACACACACACACACACACACACACACACACACATATATATATATATATATATATATATATATATATATATATATATATATATATATATATATATATATATATTGCGACAATAACAAGGGGACGCGTGGAAGAAGAGGAGAACGAGTTTGGCACGAGTGGTGATCTGCCAGATACCTGGTCTCTCGCATTCATCTTCTCTTGTAAATAAATGCATCTCACCGTAACAAGATTGGTGGAGGTGCTGGGTACAGCGGAGCGATCCCAGGCGAACAATCACGGAAGCGCTACCTCAAGAACTACGCCGAAGCCGCCGACTGGCTGGTCTACCACCGCTCTCTATGGATCCTATTGCTGACGGCGACACCACGCACTCTTCGTCTGGCGCAACGTGGCCCCGACACATGGTACCACGAAGCTTCTATGGGAGGGTCGAGAGATGTCGACGAATGGCTGACACACTTGAACCGTGTGGGTAAATACAATCGTTGGGATACGGCCTCCCGGTTGTCGAACGTTGGATTGTTTCTTCAAAGGACGGCGTTGGTGTGGTTTGAAAACCAAGAAGAAACAATAACGACCTGGGATGCGTTTGAGAAAGAAATAGCGAGCTGCTTCGGGGACCCATTTATGAAGAAGAAGCGCGATGAGTAAACTTTAATGCAGCGGGCTCAATTCCCCGGTGAAACATGTGCAACGTATATTGAACAGATTCTGAAATTGTGCAAGTCTAGACCCACGCGTGAAAGAAGATGACAAGATTGGGCATCTCCTCAAAGGGGTTGCTGAAAATACCTACAATTTTCTCATCGGCAAGGACACACTGGCGTCTGTAGTGGACGTAATTCAACACTGCCGCACGTTTGAGACCCTGAAGGCTAGGCACATCACTCCCAAATTTGGTAGACTTGCCAACGTTACCACCGTTGCAAGTGTCGACGTTCCTCCAACATCATCCTGTAATCTTGCCTCGATGATCAGGCAAATCGTACGCGAAGAGCTTGGACGATGTGGTGTTGTCAACCCACCGAAAGCGCACGCTAGCAACGCCTCCCCGTCATACGACGCAATGTGTGCTGCCGTTGATGCCACGCTATATGATGTGCCCCAATCAAGAGCACTAGAGCCCCCTACCGACAATTTACAACATCGCCGCGGTTTCCAGAACGCCTCCCGCCAACCACACCTACAATGGTGTCTTCGTGGGACGATCATGGGTACATGGCGCCTCGTGGAAGGTTTCGTGACGTGCGTGAGGCCCCTGTGTGCATTTAACTGCTGTTTCCATGGACATTTGAATCGATTCTGTGGTCAGAGGCGTCGCCCCTCAGCAGCACTACTACGAGGGATCATCAGCGTCTCGACAAAACCGCTGGCGCGGTGGTATGCGCTCGATGCGGGACGTGTACGTTGAGGATGGCTTCCAGCAAACCACCCACAGTGATACACATGTGAGACGCAATTTCCACCGGAATTAACGCAACGACTCCCCTTGCTCTGTGCGAAGCTTGACGCCCCCCGCAACACGCTGGTTCCGTTCCCAGTCTTCTGGTCGACGCGTCACCTCCCCGCCTCCGGGAAACTAGGTGATGCGGCCAATAGAGGTGAGGTCGCCGAACATTTTTCACTATATGCACCTATGCATTCAACCGTTTTTATGGCGCAAAATAAGGTCCCTATGCTTATTGATGGACTTCCTACGATGGCTTTGATAGATACTGCAGCAGCTTTTTCAGTGATGAGTCTTAACTTCAAATTGCGGCGACAAGGTGTTCGACGCTGAATTCGCTGTCCTGACCAGCTCCACCCTTGACATAATCTTGGGGATCAATTTTTTGCGCGAGTGTGGTGCTACTGTAGATTGCGGTGCTGGCGAGATTATGCTATCGGAATTTACTGACAATCCCAGGCGTTGTCAAGGATCTATCACCGTCATTGAGGATGTTGTCTTGTCGCCCAACTCGATGAAGCACGTAAGCGTTGATGCCTCTGCCTCGGACGGCAGCACGTTTGATGTTCTTGTGGAGCCCATTCCTCTCGATTGTGCCAAGAAAAATGTGCTCGTTCCACAATGTGTTCTGTCGATTAGCGATAGGTGATCGGCCTTATGGGTGTCGAACTATTCAAATGAACCTGTCATGCTACCCTGCGGAATGCGACTCGCCCGCTTCGAACAAAATGCGACCAGTTTTATTGCATCCTTAAGTGACGAGAGAGTAGATCCCATTCGTGCAACGTAGCATACAGAAGCCAACTTTCTGAGTATGGTAAACAAGTCGCTATC
Organism: Rhipicephalus microplus; assembly: GCF_043290135.1. NCBI lineage: Eukaryota > Metazoa > Arthropoda > Arachnida > Ixodida > Ixodidae > Rhipicephalus > Rhipicephalus microplus. Next base: position 116,533,994 of record NC_134700.1, on the reverse strand, counting down.
ATCAGAAAAACGTCAAGCTTTGGTCGAAGTCCTTGCGAAGCACGCTACTATATTTGACTTTGCGCAGAAAGAAGAGCAAATAAGTGTACCCGAGTCACGCACTCGCCATGGGATTGACACAGGATCCGCTCACCTTATCCGGCAGAAACCATACTGTGTCTCATATGTGGAGCGCAAGGTCATTGCTCAACAGGTAGAAGAGATGTTAAAAAAAAGGGTCATACAAGAGTCATGTAGCCCTTGGGCTGCCCCTGTGATTTTTGTCCGAAAGAAGGATGGTACATGGCGATTCTGCATGGACTACAGACGGCTCAACTCTGTTACTAAAAAGCATGTCTATCCGCTTCCCAGAATTGATGACGTCATCGATTGTTTTCATTCGGCATCGTACTTCTCCTCCGTGGATTTGAGATCTGGTTGTTGGCAAATCCCCATACACCCGAATGAAAAAGAGAAAACGGCCTTCATAACCACAGATGGTCTATTTGAATTCAATGTAAGGCCTTTTGGTCTATGCAATGCTCCAGCCACGTTTAAGTGCTTCATGGACTCTATATTACGTGGACTAAAGTCGGAAGTTTGTCTTTGCTACCTGGATGACATCATTTTTGGCCGTACATTCGATGAGCACAACCATCGTCTAGACATCTTTCTCACCTGCCTTGAGAAAGCTAAGCTCACCCTGAACTCTAAGAAGTGTCACTTCGGCAGCCGCGAGGCTATCGTTACCAGTCACCTGATGGACAAGCATGTCGTTCGACGCGACCCCCAGAATGTCACTGCAGTCAGCAGCTTCAAACAACATCCGCCGGTATGAAAGTTTTGAAGCTTTTTGGGCCAATGCTCATACTTCCGTCACTTCGTGCCCAAGTTCGCCGACCTCGCTTGCCCTTTCACGTCCCTACTCTACAAGAACGCACCATTTCGGTGATCAGCGGAATGCGAGTCATCTTTTTCGCAACTCAAGTTTGTTCTTACGCCAGGGCCCATACTTCGCCACTATGACCCATCTGCTGCCACAGAAGTTCATACCGACGCTAGTGGTGTAGGTATTGGTGCCGTCTTGGTCCAATGCCATAGAGCTGCTGAACACGTCGTTGCCTATGCCAGACGCTGTTTAAATAAACCGGAGCGAAACTATACTGTCACAGAGCAGGAATGTCTCGCGGTCATATTCGCCGTGCACAAGTTTCGCCCTTATATCTATGGACGCTGATTCTCGATGATCACGGACCACCATTCTTTATGTTGGCTCACTGGACTACGGGACCCATTTGATCGTAGTGCTCGTTGGGCATTCCGATTGCAAGAACACGACTTTGAAGTCTGTTACAAGAGCGGTAGTCGTCATGCCGACGCCGATTGCCTTTCACAGCTTCCCCTTCCGACAACCGAGTGTTACTCTGACAACTTTGATGAATATTTTGCAGTAGTGGATACTCCGTTTCTTGACCTAAGAGCTTTTCGTGCAGAGCAACGCAGTGACAACAGTCTCGCTTCTTTTTAAGGGGCGAAGCTCCTGATGGCGTGGCGTGTGCGTCCCTCGTAGTACGTAACCACCAGTGGAAAATATCCGAAATAGGTGTAACATTTGACCTCCAAGGCGCTGCCGGTGAAAGATTTCTTCTGTGCGTTGTTTAACAATAAAAAATAGTGCTCAATGTACATGCCAATGGCTCCTAATGGGGAATGAGAGACAGGAGCATTCGGCCTTTAGTCAACGCGCACGCTGCGATCCCCAATAGCAGCCATTGGCATGTACATAGAGCACTATCGGACAAGAAAGGGTTGCTACATTATACTCGCTGGGTGTAACCTCCTTAGTTTTAGAAAGGTTTAGCGAGCGCTGAGCCGCAGGGCCATGAATACAATGAAATAGTATATACCATGAATAAATTCGAGGCGGTTAAAGGGGGGAAGCAGATACGAAGCGCAAGCCGGTAAGAAATAAAAAGCTGAATCCTCCTGTCTCTCATTTCACATTAGCAGCCACTGGCATGTACATTGAGCACTATCTGACAGGAAAAGGTTGCTACGTTATACTCGCTGGGCGTAACCTCCTTGGTTTTAGAAAGGTTTAGCGAGCATTGGGCCGCAGTGCCATGAATACAGTGAACTAGGATATACCATGAACTCAAGGTGGTTGAAGGTGGGAAGTAGACCCGAAGCGCAAGCCGTAAGAAAGTGTGCGTGTGCCACCTCTCGTTTAGTCCTTGGAATGTCCACTGGATGGCGGTGCTTCTATATGGGGAATATATGATAAAAAGATGGTGGGACTTGGAGACGGTTGAATAGATGGACAACCGGACACACAGACAGATGCATGGATGGACGCATGAACGGACGCAGAGGCGGATGCATGAACGAACGCAGGGACGGGCGCATGAACAGACGCATGGACGGTCACACAGACGGACGCATGGACGGACGAATGCTTCGCCCCACTCTCCATCATTCACTCCGTGGATATGCTGCCATTTTTTATTTCCGGAACGAACGGTCAACGTGGTCTCGTTGTAAAGGATGGCGTTCTTTACTAAAAGAATTATTCCGGCGTAGGCCCTCGCCTACTTCTAGTTGTGCATACAAGTCTGCGACAACACATACTTCGAGCAATGCACGACGACCCAACGTTTGGCCATATGGGTTTTTCTAGGACATTTTATCGCACGCAAGAACGCTTCTTTTGGCCGAAGATGCGTAAAAGTGTGACTGCATACGTTGCGAGCTGTGAGCAATGTCAACGCCACAAGCGTCCTACAACTCTGCCAGCTGGACTACTTCATCCCATAGCACCCCCGGGTTCACCACTTGACGTCGTCGGTGTTGACCTGCTCGGCCCTTTTTCGCGATCAACGAACGGCAACCGATGGATTATTGTGGGCGTTGACCTCCTCACACGATACGCCTAAACAGCGGCGATTCCTGCGGCAATGGCCACTCAAGTTTCACAGTTCATGCTGTCGCACGTTATATTACGCCATGAATCCCCCGTGTCATCATCAGTGGTCGGCAATTTTTCGCCGATGTTGTTGAAGACCTCCTTCGCCTTGCTTCGTGCCGTTTTCGTCACACTACCCCGTATCACCCACAGGCTAATGGTTTGACGGAACGAACTAATAGGACTCTCGTCAACATGATTTCCATGTATGTTAATTCCGGACACAAAACATGGGACGCGATCTTGCCATTTATAACTTTCGCCCACAGCGCTGCACAGCACGAAACAATAAGATACGGTCCATTTTATCTGCTCTACGCACGCCAACCCCGCACAGCTCTTGACACTATACTTCCTTTTTGCGAGATTGCTCAGCCTACCCTCACCGAAACCATTTTCCGCGCAGAAAAGGCCCGCCGCATCGCCTGTCTTTGAACTTTCGTCTCCCAGACACGCTCTAAGAACCGTTACGATAGAAGTCACCGGTACGTATTGTTTGAGAAAGGGGATTTGGTGTGGCTTTGGACGCCGCTTCGCAAGCGCGGCCTCTGCCAAAAGTTTCTGGCCAACTACACCGGTGCGTTTGTTGTCCTGGAACGTCTCAGCGGTGTCAGGTACGTGATCTCTCAGCTGTCGTCAACTAGCATTCATCATCCCTTGTATTCATCATATCACCGTAATGATATATATATATATATATATATATATATATATATATATATATATATATATATATATATATATATATATATATATATATATATATATATATATGAGAAGATGGTAGTACACGTACGAGAAAGCAAGCAGTTCCTTTATAGATTTACGTTTCGGCCGTGACACGGCCTTCGTCAGAGAATATATATATATATATATATATATATATATATATATATATATATATATATATATATATATATATATATATATATATATATATATTTATATGTATGTATATATATATATATATATATATATATATATACATACATATATGACGCTAGATGTGCGAGACGTGTGGCCCGGCTCATACGCCATGTTTATTCCAAAGCACTTCTTCCTTCTCTGCTTCTACAAACCATCCATTCCATTATACGTGACATGATTCCCCCTCCCCCCAAAAGAAGGCATGAGTTACAACTTACAAACAAGAAAAAGTAAACAAGGAGTGGCTTAGAAGTCACAAATGTCAAAATAATAGATAGTTCCACAATTATCAAAATGCACGCATCGTATTCTTCGTCGCTAAGACTTGAGAAGAGAGTGCGGCAGCCCTGCAATAAGAGATCTGGCGGGCGAGGCTGGTTGTTGCGTCCTGGATAACACAAAAATGCTTTGGACGTGGAGGTAGGGGAAATCACAGGTGGCATTTTTGGGAAGAACTAACGAGGTTTGAGCTACTTGCAAAAGCGACAGTGAGCATATCGTAGGCATCGAATTCCTTGTCGTGGGTGGTACACAGGTCGTGTAGTGAGCTTGCGTGCGCGTTGATCGAGGTTGATTTGGCACTGCCTGTGTTCCTGCCTAGTACAAGGGGTGCTTTTGTGGCTTTTGGAGATTTTTCTATGACGATGTCGCAGATGTTTTGATCGAAGGCACATTCTTGATCTTTGGTGGAGAATGTATCCACGACGATGAGCCTTTTTGCAATGTTCTTTAAGCCGTAAGCGTGGTTTCGATGAAGTTTTTTTCGTCGTTGACAATGCTGACGTATACGTCGACGTTGTAGTTTCTTGGTTTCGTAGACTTGCTTGTGATGTGACATTGATCGTGGTGTGCCAGCATTCTTTGCGAATCCTCCGCAGGCTTCTACGATTCCAACCAATGCAGCTGATCCCGGCGCAAGACAATGTGGGGGGTTTCGTGCACTTGAATCTTCTGTATTTATAAACCGCTCATTTATACGCCGCTCAGGTGGTATATCTATCTATCTATCTATCTATCTATCTATCTATCTATCTATCTATCTATCTATCTATCTATCTATACATACATACATAAACATATAATGAGATTTAACAGGCAGTAATGCCAAGGAATGTACAGGGGAAGGTATTAGAACTAATGGAATGTAAATAAGAAAGAAAAGTGGAGGAAAAAATAACCAGCCGTGAGCAGGAATCGAACCTACGACCTTCGAATAACGCGTTCGATGCTCTAACCCCTGAGCTACCACAGCGGCCTCCCCTCCGTCCACTTTTTTGGGTTTATATGTGAATTTAGAAGTAGGCGTGACAGTCAGCGCCATCTATAAGACAAGCGACGAGTGTGAAAACACTCTTTTATGCGCATGTTTGGCGTCACGTAGCACGTGAACTTATTATGAGCGGTTAGCTGAATAATAGTCTGTCGTATACAACCTAACGACGCCAAGTCTGCCAGTACGAGAGCCTCGTTTAATGAAATAAGGGAAAGAAGTGTATACCGAAAGGCTCGTTTTTCGTGTTTTAACACAATATAATGAGATACACTTCTTAGGTATACACTTCTTTCCCTTATATATATATATATATATATATATATATAAATATATATATATATATATATATATATATATATATATATATATATATATATATATATATATATATATATATATATATATATATATATATATATATATATATATATATTGTTACAAGCTGCCATTCTAGCGTCGCCAGCGCGAAGTCGGCGACGGGAATGACAGCAGGTTGGTTCGTTCCGTACGCAAGCAGAGACAGTGAAGAGATCAGAGACGTGAGAAAACAAAACAACTTTACTCTAGTGATATCGCAGCACACGGGATCTAATACACACTTCAATACAACTAACAAAATACATCGATACTTGATACAACTAAAGAAATATATAACAGAAACAATAAATCAGCTTACGAGAGAGAACCATTACAAACTACACAAACTAACAAGAATAGAACGACGGAGGAGAAAGTTCGAAGATATAAACAGGTGAAGGCATACGTATGATGACCGGCAGCGTTGTGTCCCCGACGATCGGATGCGAGAAGTCGAAGAGAGTTCTGGCACGACTGCGATGTCGGCGGTGTTGCAACGCTGGTGGCTCCGGGAGGCTAGGGCTTGCAGGTGACTTCGAGCAGGTTGAGCTAACTCGAGGCGAAGTCCCGATGTCTACGTTGCAGACGTTAATATCGCGTCACAACTAGACGAACGGCTAAGTTTAGGTGGCCAGCCGGTACAGAGCCACACTAAAAACTTCTAGAAGAGATGCTTGTTGATCCGTTTCTACACCATGTTGGTCAGCGACTAGTCTACCTAGCAGGGCAAAATCCTGCGCTTAAATCCCCCTCGTGTCTCCTCGCTCTCTTCCTTGGGGACAAGAGACCTCTACCTGGGTCCAATCATGCGCGTTTAATTGATGGGAAACTCCGCCCAAAAATATTTTTACTCACCCCTTTTTATTAGGGAGAGGGCCCGCAACTAGCGAGAGTGACAACCTGTCGGGTTGTTGTCATACGGCTTGGCCACCAGAGCGTTTTCCACGCTTTTCTCCGTGGGAACGGTCAACCACTTAGCTCTCAGCCGGGCGTCTTGTAGTCTAATCCTTGTACGGGGTATACCGCGGCCTTCTACGACCTTGCAGACGTCGCCACGGTTACAAAAGGATTAACTGTCGGCGGCGACGTTCTAAGGAGATAAGGAGAGCACCCCCATTTTGCACTTATTGGTTCCCTTTCATGTGCCGCCGTTTCTCACGGTCAGTCGGGGAGTACGGCGCCCGTTAATTGCCGTGACGCGGTGTCGCCGAAAATAGCCGTCCGTGATATATATATATATATATATATATATATATATATATATATATATATATATATATATATATATATATATATATATATATATATATATAAATTGCCACGTTCCATTTCCCAAGTTTTTGTTATCGTCCCAAAACACCACACGATTCTCAGACCAAACCGCGCTGCAGTTTTCGAGAAAGTTCCGGACTGTAGTAGATCATTTCGATAAGATCACGCCCACTGTGCGAACGGTACAGATTGTTTTGGAACCTAGGCCACCGCCAGCGATAACGCTAGAACATTCGACGGCGAGAGTATAAATGCCGACGCGCTTCGCCGCTTGTCAGTTGTTGATCGAAGGCCGACGCTCCGTTCGCCGCTATCATTCCGAGACTGCTATATTTGCGAGACTGCTGCTGTAATTGGACTTTCCGTTTACCGGGCACAGGTTCGCCCAAATAAATAATTAAATCCCAACACGAAGCCTCCTGTCTTCGGCCACGTCACGACCCCGTGACATCTGGTGGAGGTGCTGCTTCGTTCATGTACCGGACGCCCCCGTCAAGCCGTGAACCCAGCCCACGTCGCGGAGAAGACACCGACGCCAGCCAGGAGCAGCGAACAAGCCGCCGACAGCAAGGGCTACCACCCGAGTACGGGCTTCTACAAGACAGGGCGCGGAAGACCAAGGCCATGACCGCGACTGCAGCGACAATGACAACCGCAGCATCCCAGCCCACGATGGTCATGCATCAACCCAGGGAACCACCAATTTTCCATGGGTCATCGTTCGAAGACCCGGAGTCCTGGCTAGAAACATATGACCGTGTGGCCGCCCTCAACCACTGGGACCATGACGAAAAGCTGCGTCGTGTGTTCTTCTATTTAGAAGACACCGCAAGGACCTGGCTCGAAAATCGGGAGTCCACGCTCCGAACGTGGGATGTTTTCTGCGGCGCATTCCTGCAAACGTTCGCGAGCATCGCTCGCAAAGAGAGGGCCGCTGCTTTATTAGAGACCCGGGTTCAGCTACCAAATGAAAATGTCGCCATTTTCACAGAAGAAATGACCCGACTATTCCGTCACGCTGACCCAGACATGCCTGAGGAGAAAAAAGTTCGTTTCCTCATGCGAGGGGTCAAACAGGAGCTATTCGCGGGACTGATGAGAAACCCTCCGAAAACCGTCCAAGAATTTGTAGCCGAAGCGACCACTATCGAAAAAACCCTGGACATGCGCACCAGACAGTATAATTGTCGCCTGACTGCAGACTGCGCTGCTGCTCAAGCCAGTAACTCCGGAGACCTGCGTGAAACGATCCGAGCGATCGTGCGGAAAGAGCTGCGCAAGCTGTTGCCTTCGGCGCAGCCTCAAGTGGATTCAATCGCCGACATTGTGCGAGAAGAAGTTCGGCAACCGCTTCAAATTCCCCACACACCACTGCCCGAGCCAGAAGCTATGAGCTACGCCGCTGCACTGCGCCACAACGCTCCTACCCGTCCACGCCAAAACGCCGCCCCGTCACACTTCCGTCGCCAGACGCCACCGCCACCACCACCCCAACCGACGTCCTACCGTTCCCCAGCGGGCCAGCGCAGTGTACCGAGGAAAACGGACGTTTGGCGTGCACCTGACAACCGCCCGCTCTGCTACCACTGCGGCGAGGCCGGACACACATACCGCCGTTGCCAGTACCGACAGATGGGACTGCGTGGCTTCGCCGTCAATGCACCGCGTCCACAGCCGGGAGAACGACCTCGTGACATCGCCGACTACCTGACAGGAACTCGGTGGACACCACGAAGCCCTTCGCGTTCGCCGTCGCCCAGCCGCCACACGTCACCGCACCACCGGCAGTACTCTGGCTCAACGCGGGGCCGGTCTCCTAGCCCGTATCCGGGAAACTAAGGGCAGCAACCGGTGGAGGTGCGGTTACTGTGCGACGAACTACCAAAGATCCTCCTCCGACGAGGACGCCGCGACGGAGCTTTCAGAACACAACGCCAACCAGGCAAATCCCTGACGGCGAAAGCTCACTTACCGAAGGTGGCCTGACGACGCAACATGGAAGCAGCGGAACAAGCCGACGCAGCCGCGACCCGACGCCACGCTCTTACTGTAATGCGAGACGGAGAATTAGCGACCTCGACGTTCTTATCGACGGCCACAGTGTGACCACTCTCGTCGATACTGGAACCGACTATTCTGTCATCAGTGGGTCGTTCGCCGCGAAGTTAAAGAAAGTTAGGACAGCTTGGAAAGGCCCTGAAATCCGCACAGCCGGAGGTCATCTCGTAACGCCTGCAGGAATCTGCACAGCGAGAGTCACCGTTAACGGCCGTATTTATCCTACAGACTTCGTAGTCCTACATCGTTGCTCGAGATATGTCATACTTGGCATGGACTTCTTATGCCTCCGTGGTGCTGTCATCAACCTAAAAACAAAGTCGATAACGTTATCCACAGAAGAAGCACTACCACCGCGCACGCCGTCAGGACACCATGCCTTGAATGTGCTGGAAGAACAAGTCACCATTCCGCCTCGCTCAAGCGTCATTATTTCAGTCGGCGCTCCTAAATCACCTGACTTGGAAGGTGTCGTTGAAGGCAGTCGGCATCTGTTGGTCACCCGAAATATTTGCGTCGCAAGAGGAATTTCAGAGCTGCGGTGAGGCGAAGCAACGGTTATGCTCACGAATTCCAGCAATGAGTACAAACATGTGAACAAAGGAACAGCGGTCGCATACATCGAAGAAATTGTCGAAGCCACTAGTGCTTTCGCCCTCGCCGATTCAGCGGAACCTGCTCAGAGGAACCAAGCCCCTCCCATAGCTTTCGACGTCAATCCCAGACTTCCGAACGATAAGCAAAAACAGCTCAAGGCCCTTCTCCTGCAATACGAAGATTGATTTTTGTCGTCATCGAAAATTCGGCAGACCCCAATCACGAATCATCGCATCATAACCGAAGAAAATGCCAGACAACTCCGTCAGAGTCCGTACAGGGTTTCGACACGAGAACGTGAGGCCATGGAGAGGCAAGTTGATGAAATGCTGCGGGATGACATTATCCAGCCGCCCAAGAGTCCAAGGGCATCCCCCATGGTGTTAGTGAAGAAAAAGGATGGGACCCTACGTTTCTGCGTCGATTATCGCCGCCTGAACAAAATCACAAGAAAGGACGTGTATCCTCTTCCACGAATAGACGACGCACTTCATCGGCTCTATAACGCCAAGTACTTTTCGTCAATGGACCTCAAGACTGGCTATTGGCAAATCGAAGTCGTCGAAAGAGACCGAGAGAAGACGGCGTTTATAACACCTGACGGCCTCTTCGAGTTTAAGGTGATGCCCTTCGGCCTTTGCTCAGCGCCTGCAACTTTTCAACGCGTTATAGATACAGTACTGGCAGGATTGAAGTGGCAGACTTGCCTTGTGTACTTGGACGACGTCGTCGTGTTTTCCTCGAGTTTCGACGAGCATCTTCGGCGCCTTGAAGCTGTACTTCAAGCCATCAAGACTTCCGGATTCACACTGAAACCAGAAAAGTGCAGATTTGCGTATGAGGAGCTCTTGTTTCTGGGGCACGTTATCAGCAAGTCTGGAGTTCGTCCCGATCCACGGAAAACAGCCGCCATCGCCGACTTTCCGCCGCCTACTGACAAGAAAGCCGTACGCCGATTTCTGGGCATGTGCGCCTATTATAGGCGGTTCGTGAAAAACTTCGCCCGCATCGCCGATCCTCTCACCAACCTTACCAAGGCTGACGTGGAGTTCAAGTGGGAAACGCCACAGGAACACGCTTTCCAGGAGCTTAAACATCGCCTCAAGACGCCTCCGTTACTTGCCCATTTCGACGAATTTGCCGAGACAGAAATACATACTGACGCAAGCAGCGTAGGTCTTAGCGCCATTCTTGTGCAGACGGCTGACGGACTTGAAAGGGTTATTAGTTACGCCAGCCGATCGCTATCCAAAGCAGAAGCAAATTATTCCACAACAGAAAAGGAGTGCCTCGCCATCATCTTGGCTACGTCGAAATTTCGCCCCTACCTCTACGGCCGGCCCTTCAAAGTGTTGAGCGACCACCACGCCTTGTGTTGGCTAGCCACCTCGAAGGACCCTTCAGGTCGCCTCGCACAATGGAGCCTGAGACTTCAAGAATATGACATTACTGTCATTTACAAGTCCGCCAAAAACACTCCGACACCGACTGTCTCTCTCGTGCGCCTGTCGACCAACCGCTACCCGAGGACCCGGATGACGACTACTTCTCGGGAACGATAACTACCGACGACTTCGCTGAAAGACAGCGGGCCGACCCGGAACATAAGGCCCTAATAGAATACCTCGGAGGCAGGACCGCCGAAGTCCCGAAGGTATTCAAGCGCGCACTTGCGTAGTTCTTTCTACAAAACGGTCTTCTACAAAAGAAAAACTTTTCACCGTTTCGAGCTAAGTACCTCCTTGTGGTGCCTTCAGCTCTGCGACCAGAACTCCTGCAGGCCCTGTACAACGATCCGACGGCAAGGCACCTCGGTGTTTCTCGCACGCTCGCGAGGATACAAGAAAGGTACTACTGGCCACGTCTTACCACCGACGTCACTCGTTATGTGAGGACATGCCGGGACTGTCAGCGACGCAAGACACCGCCGACAAGGCCAGCGGGACTTCTGCAGCCAATTGATCCACCTTGTCGACCTTTCCAGCAGATTGGTATGGACCTACTGGGGCCGTTCCCGACGTCGGCTTTCGGAAACAAGTGAATCGTGGTAGCTACCGACTACCTCACCCGCTACGCCGAGACAAAAGCCCTGCCAAAAGGCAGTACATCCGAGGTAGCTAAGTTCTTCGTCGAAAATATCGTCCTACGTCACGGCGCCCCGGAGGTCCTTATCACCGACAGAGGAACGGCATTCACTGCCGACTTAACTCAAGCGATCTTGGCATACAGCCAAACAAACCACCGCCGGATGACAGCGTACCACCCACAGACCAACGGCCTCACCGAGCGACTTAACAAGACGATCGCCGACATGCTGTCAATGTACGTCGATGTCGAACACAAGACGTGGGACGCCATTCTTCCGTATGTGACCTTCGCATACAACACGGCGGTGCAGGAGACGACACAGATATCTCCATACAAACTGGTCCACGGAAGGAGCCCGGCAACGACGCTCGATGCCATGTTACCCAACGTCACCGACGAAGAAAACCTCGATGTGAGCGAGTACCTTCAACGCGCCGAAGAAGCCAGACTACTTGCGCGTCTCCGTATCAAGAATCAACAGACGACCGACAGCCACCGTTACAACCTTCGACGACGCTTCGTGGAATACCAGCCCGGTGAATGTGTTTGGGTGTGGACGCCGATACGCCGACGTGGAATAAGTGAAAAGCTTCTGCGATGCTACTTCGGACCGTACCGGGTGGTTCGACGTCTCGGCCCACTTGATTATGAGGTTGTCCCCGACGGCATCACGAACTCTCAACGACGCCGATCGCGACCTGAAGTCGTCCATGTCGCGCGCCTCAAGCCGTTTCATGCGCGTTAACAAACTGAAAGAGTGTTTTTTTTGTATTATTGTTGTATTGTAATTTATTCATTGTACTTTCTTGCATTATTATTGTACCTTCATCTTTAGTTAAAGCATCGGGACGATGTTTTTTTTTTCAGAGGGGGGCAATGCCACGTTCCATTTCCCAAGTTTTTGTTATCGTCCCAAAACACCACACGATTCTCAGCGCAAACCGCGCCTGCAGTTTTCGAGAAGGTTCCGGACTGTAGTAGATCATTTCGATAAGATCACGCCCACTGTGCGAACGGTACAGATTGTTCTGGAACCTACGCCACCGCCAGCGATAACGCTAGAACATTCGACGACAAGAGTATAAATGCCGACGCGCTTCGCCGCTTGTCAGTTGTTGATCGAAGGCCGACGCTCAGTTCGCCGCTATCAGTCCGAGACTGCTATCTGTGCGAGACTGCTGCTGTAATTGGACTTTCCGTTTACCGGGCACAGGTTCGCACAAATAAATAATTAAATCCCAACACGAAGTCCCCCGTCTTCGGCCACGTCACGACCCCATGACAATATATATATATATATATTCCGCCTAGTATGAACTATCCAAAATTTCAAACGCCACTTCTAATGATGTATACTTTCGCAGCCTCTTCAATAAAATTACGAAGAGACCGTCATCATTTTCGTAGAGACCACTTTTATCCAGCGTTTGAAGCTTAATAGGTTTTCGTGAATAACAAGAAAAATATTCAAATTATGTTTCTTTCGTACGTTTTCAGCATATGAAAACTATGAAAGTATATTCCCAAGTGTCCAAAAAATTATTTGTCAGGCATTCTGGCGTAAAAATCGCGAAGGTGCTGAATAAACGTCACAGAAATTGAAATACTTGACTTTAACACATCTTTATAAATAGAACAACGACTTTGTCACGCATTCAGTGCCATATAATTCAGCTACATGCATTGAAGATTTTTCTTCCAGCCATAAAGCAAGAAGGTGGTTCTGAAAAAAAAAATGCCAGGTGCTCGGCACGAATTACAACAAAAATTCACTTAGAAACGTGTATGAGTTCAATTGTGCCTCTCGAAAAATTCTGCAATGCTTCACCACAAGGCACTAGCAATAAAGCAATACTTCGGTTCTGACTTTATTTGTCTATACAAAGGCAAACATTTCGTACAACATTCATGATTTTTTATACTGCTCCTGGGTCATTCTTTTATAAAATGTAGATTCTGAATTTTTCTTGTTTTGATTATTTTTCCATATGTAGTGTTTTTACTGTACTATTTACCTGCTAAGAACCATAATTACACAATTATCACATTTCTATTCATGTTAAAGTAGTTTGTTCCTCTACAACATATATTTTTTTTGAAAGAGCATTTCATTGTGCAAAGTTGGGTATGCTGCAATCCTCCCTGGAGTACTTTTCAAACTGGCAAAAACGATCTTCCCAGGACATATGAAAAACAACCGTTATCACGTGGAAAGGAAAGAGTTAAGGGGTGAGTGCCACCTTCTGATTGGTGGCCGCCATTCGGCTACCTCCATCTCGTCGGGGCTGGTTGAGTGAGACACGTGCACAGCGTTTTCTCGGGAAAAATGCCTGAGTTTTGCGTGCCTCAGTGCAAAAACCACTCGTGAAATAGCTATAGGATGTTCAGATTTCCGAAAGATTCGAAAAGGCGACCCTTGGGGCTGGTAGAGGTCAATCGTGACAAGTGGAAACCCGTGGACCATTCGTGTTTGGGCAGCGTGAGTTATATCATTTCAACAATTCGAGAGTTATAACTTAAAGCACTGTCACACGGACACTTATGATAACGATCGAGCCTGATGTGATTGACTCTCGTACGCGAGCAGCAGAAGGACGCCAATCACTATTTAGAAATATGTTCCCGATGAGACCTAACAGTGATCACCAGTGGACAGGGTGCGATACATGTTCATTTGCATGCTGTGCGCATGCGTTATTAACTCGTTCTTTTTGTATAGGACAAAGCGCGTTGTTCTTTATCGCTTGTAGTACACAAGCTGCAATTGCGCTAAGATGTGCACCTACGCTGTGGGCTTGTTGGTACGTCACGGGAATCATGCATCTCGTCAGTTCATCGTCGTAGAATATTTTATCATTGCCGATATTTTTTAGAAAGAAATCGACACTCTTTCACTTCTTTCTTAATTATTCATTGGCTTCACCTGCACAACCATCCCCCTCCCAGCAGGGGTGGCGAGGTCAAACGCGCTCTGACCGGCGAATCGCCAGCTGCCTTGAAAAGACACTGCGGTTAACTTGCAGTGACGTGTAGCTCTTGTTTTTAAAGTATAATAAAGTTATGGCCCAAATAAAGCTTTGGCACACAAAAATGCCGCTTATTGAATGTAAATTCGTTCTCATGGTTCGAAAGCCATGCAGTCACTTCATTTTACCGATATCAAAGAACGCTTTATAACAATGACTAACATAAAATTTATTTACAATATACTCCTACGGAAAATACGGCAACCATTGTTTGATTGTCAATGTCTGCGTGCGACTCATAATTTGATGTCATAAAAGCTACACGTGGAACACCAATTAGAAAGATAGGTTTTCAACAAGTTTTTGCTAATCTGCTGTTTGTGGTAAAGTAACATAAATGAATACAAAATTCAAAATACTGTTTCTTGCTCGGTGTGGTCTGTAAAATAGGTTGGGTGATTCCACAAGAGATTGACACGGGTCCAAAAGTTGATATTTTAGATTTCATTGAGTATTTTGTATTTCGTGCACCTCTCTCCAGGTAGCCCGAAAATCAACTTCGTTTTATGATTATCGGCATAACTTACGAGAAAAAAAATATCAAACTTCACCAACACGGAGGCACCAATTTCGTCACCTGTCATTTTTGAAAATTGCAGATGCCATAAAAAGACAAATGTTTTTGTTTCAAGGAAGATATTTTTTTACCTGAAATGCATGTGTAATAAAGAATGAACTCTTATGGTTTCAAGTTTGTAGACCTTAAGAAAGTAGCTTTTAAAAATGTCTAATTTTGCAACAGTTTAAAATAAGTTACGTATTCCTCATTTTGTTCCTCCGAAAGTCATGCAAGCAGCGTTTTCAAACTTAACACGTTTTAAGGATATAGTGTGTTCATTAGGTACATGTATTATTGCTGCCGTAGGGCAAATGTAAATTTTTATATATTGCCTCAAAATTCTCATATTGGCAAAAATGTACTCCACTGAAATTTGAATAATAAAAAAACCCATCTTTGATTTTTCTTAAAATCTCGTAAATAGGCAACCGAAGGCCACCATACATTATAAAAGAAAAACATGTTGCATTATTTTGTTTTTAGCGACATTATTCGTGGTACAAATCAGAGCTTTTCGAGAATGCGCTGATAAGTAGAGAAATCTAGAAATCGGAACGGAAAAGCGGCAACAGGCTTCAAACGAGAGTAAACGTGACCGCATTTGGTGAAGAAAGGCTGTTTTAGCAGATAGGAGTAACTATTTTGAACACGGTATTCTACAGTATCTGAATTCACCCTTATACTTAGAGCACTGAGAGTTCTAATATGTGGCACCTCTCCATTACTGACACACAGATGGAGCTGCTGTGACGGCCATGTGTTTGCAACGCAGTTTTGCATTCGCACTGTGGATACTTGCGCGCAAGTATCCACTTTGCGAATGCAAAACTGAAGTGTAGTACGTTAAAATGAATTTCACAATGTTCTTGTCGATAAAATTACGGGAGGCGTAATCTTTGTCCCTATTTTGAACTTTATGATCTAAAGCATTGCCTCCGAGATGCGGCACACAGCAATTCATCTGTAGAGCAGACGATGGATGACAACTTACCCTAAAGCGTGTTCTTCAGTCTAATGCGGCAGTCTTCGTGCCCCAAATGATAAAAATTTGTTATGAATCGTTTATGAAATCATTCAACATTCAATTATCTTACCCAACGTGTTGCAAACACATGGCCGTCACAGCAGCTCCATCTGTGTGTCAGTAATGAATAGGCACCACCTATTAGAAGTCTCAGTGCTCTACGTATAAGAGTGAATTCAGATACTGTAGAATACCGTGTTCAAAATAGTTACTCCTATCTGCTAAAACAGCCTTTCTTCACCAAATGCGGTCACGTTTACTCGCGTTTGAAGCGTATTGCCGCTTTTCCGTTCCAATTTCTGGATTTCTCAACCTATCGGCGCATTCTCGAAAAGCTCTAATTTGTACCACAAATATTGTCGCTAAAAACAAAATAATGCAACATGTTTTTTTATATTACTGTATGATAGCCTTCGGTTGTCTATTTACGAGATTTTAAGAAAAATAGAAGATGGGGTTTTTATTATTCAAATTTCAGTGTAGTACACTTTTGCCAATATGAGAATTTCGAGGCAATATATAAAAAACTTTCGTTTGCCCTACGGCAGCAATAAAATATGTGCCTAATGAACACACTATGTTCTTCAAACGTGTTAAGTTTGAAAACGCTGCTTATGTTACTTTCGGAGAAAAAAAATGGGGAATACGTAACTCATTTTAAACTGTAGCAAAATTAGACATTTTGAAAAGCTATTTTCTTAATGTCTACAAACTTGAAACAGCATGAATTCATTCTTCATTAGACATGCATTTCAGGTAAAAAATATCTTCCTTGAAACAAAAATGTTTGTCTTTTTATAGCATCTGCAATTTTCGAAAATGACAGGTGACGAATTGGTGCCTCCGTGTTGGTGAAGTTTGATACTTTTTGTCGTAAGTTATGCCGTTAATCATAAAACGAAGTTGACTTTCGGGCGACCTGGTGAGAGGTGCACGAAATATAAAATGCTCAATGAAATCTAAAATATCAACTTTTGGACCCATGTCGATCTCTCGTAGAATCACCCGGTTGCTGATGAATTATTCGAAAAGGAGATATGAAGATAAGGTATGGAATCACAGTTTTTCTCATTTCTCAAGACAGCATGCAGCTTTTTTATTCTTTTTTTTCAGCCAGCTGGAAAACTGCTTTACGCTTCTGTGGAAGGCGTGCAAGACAAAGACACAATGAAAGGTAATGGGACTTGGGTGCATGTGTTTCGCCTATTTGGCTTAAATAAATAGTTACTGACTATTACAAGAAGTTGCTAATTGAAGGTGTTAACGGGGCTGGCTAAATGGTGGTTTTCAGTTGCGAACGACTCCAGCTGTTGATTTTGCTTTAAAAATACAGTTGAGAGAATAGAAATTTGAAACTTTCACGCTCTCAATGCGAAACATTGCATTGTGTGCATCTCCTATGTTTTTTTTAGTGCCACTCATTTTGAGTTAACAAACTCTGTATGCAGCCGCATGACACCCGTTGGCTTCCCATGGTGGCTATAGGTGGCTTGTGGAGAGGGCATCGTAATGGCGCACGCTGTAGCAGACGACGCTGTTTATTTACTCCTCAAGGCGGCGGTGGGGGGCGCGTGCATCGAGGAACTCAATGGCGAGCGGCGGCTGGTTGGCTCGGAGCGCACCCGCGAGATAGCGGCGATAGGTAGAAACAGCCCTCTTGCGCAGGCCGTAAGAAGCACGCACCTCTAGACCAGCTGTGTCCTATGGTACAGCCGTCACGTCGGGAGAACGTCAGTTGTCATTAGGCACCATCGAGTAAAGCTGATTTATCTGGCAGTGTCCAGACCTACCATTTTCGCGACCACCAGCGCTTCACATAAGCTTACTGCTTCTGGTGTGCTAATATCCATGTTGCTGTTGGCTCCGTTACTCAGCTGTAGACAACTGGGTGTCTGAAACATATGTTCCTGTTTAACCTATCGGTGTGCGCATTTTTACATATCTTAAGCACTACTTCATAACGTTTCACTTAAGGAAAAAAATTACAAATGATTCGCCTTCCACCCCCATGCTTCGCATAGCATCTATTACCAAGGTACGTGGTACCGATTTAAGTTTTTAGCCCGAATTACAGAGTGCATGAAAGCTTCAAGCAATTCACAGCATAGCGAATTACGCCATAATTCCGGTTCAAGACTGATCCATTATAAAATATTATTATAAAACGCCGGAAGAAAAAGGAAGAAGACTGCTGCCTGGAGCGAGCGCGCGCTACTTCGCTTCTTCCAATAAACCGTATTCGTTCGAAGCAGTCCCTGGTCTAGATCGTCTTAATTATGGTGCCGTGACCAGGATACTATCTCCTTGCCGGCAAGAAAGGTCATCCTGCCACGGAGCAGTAGAGAAGAAAACTGCGGAGGAGCAGAGGATCGACCTGGATCGAGCGACGAGACCACGGTGGATAGTACGAGCATCATAACGAACGATTTACAAGTAAGGAGTCATTGTTAACCGCCTCAATATGAGCAAAGTAGTGATAACGAAGAAAAGAAAAGCACTTCGCTCCCAGATCATGCGACTGATTAACGCAGCCGAGCAGCAAAATAATGATGGAGCTAACCGGGAGCAGCTGCTTACAACGCAGGCGCAGATTAAAGCAATAAGCGACAGTATCAAAAGCGCGAACGAGCAAATAAAAAAGTTTCTAACAGAAGACAATGCCAAAGCTGAATTCGAAAGCGTCATAGAGTACGACATGAAATTAACGACGATCTTATCAGCAAATAGAATTTAGACTTCGACAGCCTGAACAATCGGATTCAAGCGATAGGACAAGGCAGGTGACGCCCTCAAGTACAGGACAAGAAGCAACGGAACTAGTTAAGCTACCAAAGTTTTTGAAATGATAAAGTTTGGGGGAAAAACTTTGGAATGAAACCGCTTTTGGTCTCAGTACGAGTCGGAAGTTCACCTGAGACCAAACATGAGCAAGGGACAGTAGTTCAATTTCTTGTTAGCATCACTAACCGGAAAAGCGGCGGCTGCTATTGAAGGACTTCAGTACTCGGCCGAGGAAAATAATGATGACGCAATCAAAAATACTGCAAAAAACGTTCGGCAATCGAGAACATTCTATTGAAATGCACATGAATGAGCTATTGAGTTTTGAGAAAGTGAGGTCTGTTCAAGATACCGATGACTTAAATAGGCTAGTACAGAGAGTGCAAGTTTACATATTGGCACTCGAGTCACTAAAAGTGGAAACCGAGAGCTATGCACCGATGTTGTTACCGGTATTGAAAAGAGCAGTTCCACCAGAATTATCAGTGCAGTTCAAGTCAAAAGAGGCTATGAGAAACAGCTCAGCTTCCGAAAACGGCAAGCAAAACAACGCAACGGAAAAAGCGTGCGACGAAAAGCCGGACAGGCTTATGGTGTTCTTAAGAGAGCAGGTGGCTTTTCGTGAAGAAACACAACGTGAACAAGAGAGGATAACTGCAAAACCAAGAGAGATTCGCGGACAGATGCGCACAACTTCAAGCTTCTATAGCTCAGTGGACAGAATATGCTTATTCTGCAAGCAGATAATCCACACAACCGAAAACTGTCGTAGGAGCATTCCAACAGATGAAAAGAAAGCTATGCTTACTGAAAATAGAGCATGCTTCAGATGCACGCGACCAAACCACACTGCACGCATTTGCAAAGCACAAGTAAAATGCAAGCAATGCAAGGGACGACACGCCACGTCAGTGTGTAGAACGGAGATGCAGAAAACAAGGGCAGAGCTGGTCTCAACAGCGCAAGCCGAAGCGACGACGTCTACGCTACACGCAACCGAAAATATCAAGCATAAGTTTGTGCTTTTGCAGACAGCTGTACCATGCGTAGAAGGAGAAACATGTGGCCGACATTGCCGTTTGCTATTAGACAGAAAAAGTCAACGTTCATTTATTGAAGCGGGATTAGTGAAAGAAATAGGTGTGAAGGTGTTGCGACAGGAAAGGCAGACGATTGGTTCATTTGGAGGAGACGAAAAGGTCAAACTCATGAACGTGGTGCAAGTGACTCTAGGATCACAAGAAAGAAGCACGACAACAGTGATTGAAGCGTTACAAGTCGACGTCATCTCGCACAATTGTATACCCACTCCAACTAAGAAATTCAGCGAGAAAATGAAACAGCTAAAGATGCAAGTGGCTGATCAAAGGACCGAGACGACTGCAACAAATTCTGTAGAATTACTGATTGGCTCAGACTAATATTGGGAATTATTTACTGGTAGAACTCAAAGAATCGAGGACAGACTGATGGCTGTAGCAACTATACTGAGATGGGTACTGCAAGGGCCGTCAGAGCAAAGCAAGACAAAACTAACACATAATCAAGCAGTCATGATTCTGAAGGTCGAAGCTGCGGAGACTGAACTCCAGCAAGAGCTACAGAAGTTCTGGAGCCTGGAGTCAATGGGGATCACAAGAAATAGTTTGGATAACACCGGAAATGAAGTGGTCGAAAAATTCGAGCGCAAGATTGTACAACAAAACGGTCGCTATCAAGTCAGCTTGCCATAGAAACAGGACGTAAACTTGGAAAGCAACAAGGAAAATGCAATAAAAAGACTACAGCAACTCACTAAAAGGCTGCAGAAAATTGAAGACATGCTGTATCGCTACGACAAAGCTATATCAGAGTATATGGAATTAGGAGTCACAGAGGGGGTCCAAGAGCCATCAGAACAGCCAAATGCACTTTGCTACTACATGCCACATCATGCGATCATTAGAAAGGACTAAGCCACAAGAAAGGTCCGAGCAGTGTTTGACGCCTCATCGCATTCTTGAAAAGGCATGTCTTTAAACGAGAACCTAGAGGCAGGACCCAATATGAGTGAAGACGTGCTATCGCTGCTCATTAATTTCCGAAAAGAAAAGGTGGCATTAGTTGGAGATGCTGAAAAGGCATTTCTACAAATCTCTATACATGAAGAGAATAGAGATGCATTGAGATTTCTGTGGTGGAAGCATGACGCTGAAAGAAGGTTAATGAATGAAGTGCAAACATGGCGCATGACAAAAGTAACGTTCGGAACAACACCAAGCACGTTTATACTGGCAGCTACAATTAAACACCATTTGAGAGAAGTGGAATACCAGTTTCCTGATACGACAAGGACACTGCAGAAAGCGATCTACGTGAATGATGTCATTTTGGGAGCAGCAACGCTTGATGAAGCAGTCAAGTTGTACAAAGAGGCAAAGCAAGTGTTGAGAGGCAGCGATGAGTTTGAGAAAACGGACATCCAATGAAGAGCAATTAAACAAAATAATTGATGAAAACGAAAGGGACGATTCTCACATAGATATTCGATCTAGAGGATTTGCAATGCTTCTGGGCTTGATATGGAAACACTCAAAGGACATGATTTGCTTCCCTATAGAAAAGTGGAATTTATTACAGATACAACGTACTTGACAAAAAGGGCTGTGTTACAAACCACAGCAAAGATATTTGACCCACTCGGTTTGTTGTCGCCATTCACAGTACGCGCGAAAATAGGACTGCAGAGACTGTGGAAAACGAACATCACGTGGGGCGACCAGCTCCCTAAAGATGAATGCGACAAATGAAAGAAACTTATGCATGAAGCGGAGGACTTTCGAGTTCTAGAAAGTCCACGATGCTACGCAAGCAAGAATCAACCAGTACAGGCATACAAGGTGCATGTATTTGCTGACGCGAGCCCATTAGCATACGGAGCGGCAGCATACTTGATAGCAGTATACCACGATGGAAGCAAAGAATAAAGGCTGGTAACAGCAAAAAGCCGCGTAGCTCCAAATAAAGAGCTGACATTGGCGCGACATGAACTGATGGCAGCGGTGGTAGCATCAAGATTATGCGACTACATCAAAGGCCACTTCAACGAAAGAATTCAGGAAATACACCGCTGGACGGACTCGATGATTGTGCTTCACTGGATCAAGGGAACAAGCAAAAGGGATTCGTTTGTTGGCAACAGAATCGCAGTATTTAGAGAAAAAACACTTCAAGCAAGCTGGTCATTCGTTCAAAGTGACGACAACCCTGCTGACCTACTTACACGAAGAATAAGCGCAAAGGCATTGATAACGTAAAAGTTATGGTGGAACGGTCCCGAATGGATAACATCACTGAAAAAGAACTTAGTAAGCATAATTGGCACAAATACAGACGTGGAAGACCGGCATAAAACACAATGTCACCAATGCATGGGAAGAGCTGAAATTAAGCCAATCTTGGAAATTGGAAGGTATTCATCATACGGACGGTGACAGCTTCAAGACGGACAAACAAGACTGTACAACGGTGACATTGAAGACGCATGGCGACGCAGATGCAAACTCGTGCGCGCTTGGTGGAAAAGATGGCATCAAGAATACATCAAGAAAATAGGAGCTACGGTCAAAGCCAAGGCGTGAAAATCAAAACCACTCTCACAGGGTGACATCGTGTTGGTTGAGGACAAGGCTCCAAGAACATTTCGGAAAATGTGCCGGATTGGAAAACTCTACCCTCGGCGAGACGCAATAACAAGAGCTTGTCTCCTTCGCACAGGCAAAAAAGAGGTTCTAAGAAGATCGGTGAACTACATATACCCTATGGAAGGTTGTTTCACATAGCCCGCGAGAGCTCATCACATTTCAACTTGGGCGGGCGGGAGCCTATAAAATATCATCATCAAACGCCGGAAGAAGAAGAAAGAAGACTGCTGCCTAGAGTGAGCGCGCGCTACTTCACTTCTTCCAATAAACCGTATTCGTTTGAAACAGCCCTGGTCTCGATCGTCTCAATATCCATCAAGCGGCACGACCACTAGTTTGTGTAAGTTTTAAAAATAATTTCAAAATAATATTCTTTGTGAGATTGCGGAAAGGGCGCTTAAACCTCTCACTTTAATTCACAATGATTTTATTTCCACCAGAGCGTAATCTTTTATTCTGACAAGCTGCCCCTCCCTTTTACTGTCCCGGCCATTGCGAGAGAAAAACTTTCGTGACTTAAGGCCCACAAGTTGATGTGAGCTAGAAATGCAACTTTGGAAAGCACTATCCTCTGTGCATGTTGTGAAAAAATGAGCGCACACAAGACGAAGCACAAGAATTGAAGAGAACATTACGAGTGATGCGTGACAACTGAATTTGAATAATATAATGAAACAAATGAAAACCAGCAAACGCATGCGCAGGAAACTTAGGTGGCGTCATAAAATGCTCGAGCTTGTTTACTTCGCAATCTAGCAGACAAACAGATGGTCCAGATATACAATCATCGCCCTTGTTATAGATAAAGAACGCGTCAGTAAGTTCTCTTCTCACCCACTTATATACCTGTGATGTGATTGTGTGCGTTTGAAAAGGGTGCCACGCCATCAGCCTGAACCAAAGAGGGCGATGAAGGTGACGCTCGGTTGCGGCACGTGTGAGCTGAGCATTTTAGGCCAATAAGGTGCCTCTACGGAGATTTAGGAGAGCCACATGAGAAGAAAAAATGGAAGCATATCCACGAAGTAAATGATGGATAGTGGGGCGAAGCATCCGTCCGTCCATTCGTTCTTGCTTCCGTCCATCCATGCGTGCGTCTGTGCGACCGGCCACCCGTGCGTCCATCCGCACGTCCGTGCGTGCGTCTGTTCGTGTGTCCGCACGTTCATCTGTGCGTCCCCCCTGCTTTCGCCCGTGCATCCGCTCCTGCGTCCGTCCATGCGTCCATCCGCCGATCAGCCATTCGTGCGTCCGTCCATGCATCTGTCTGCAGGTTCGTTTGTCCACCTATTCAACACACCAAGTGCCACCATCTCGCATCTTTTCATTATATTCCTCAAATAGAAGCCCCGCCATCCAGCGAACTTTCCAAGGACTGAACCAGAGGAGGCACACGCACACTTTCTTACCGCTTGCGCCTCGTTTCTACTTCCCAACTTCAACCACCTCGAGTTCATTGTATATACTAATTCACTGTATTCATTGCACTGCGGCCCAACGCTCGCTAAATCTTTCTGAAACCTAAGAGGTTACGCCCAGCGAGTATAACGTAACAACCCTTTCTTGTCTTCTGTGCATTGTCGAACAATAAAAAGTTCGCAGCATGCGCGTTAACTAAAAGCCGAATTCTCCTGTCTCTTATTTCCCCTTAGCAGCCATTGGCATGTACACTGAGCACTATTTTTTATTTTTCAACAACGTACAGAAGAAATCTCTCACCGGCACCACCTTGGAGGTCAAAATGTTATACTTGTTACACGCTAATACTACGGCTTCGATGGACGAACGGGTGCCGCTATAAGGAGCTTCGCCCCTAAAACAGCGAAGCCAGGCAGGTGTGGCTGAGTCGGGACGGAGTGAAGAAGGTGGCTAGGATGTGGGAGTAGCGGCCAGCAGAGCTCCCGCATCAAGGTCCCAGCGGGCTTCCACCTGGACACAGAGCTTCTTCTCGTCGCCTGACGTGGGCCAGGCTTGTTCTGGTCTTCTGGCGTTGGCCATGAAATGCGTCCGGCTTCGTGGGCAAGCTGCGGCTGCCGAATGCCGAAATGTCACTGACCTCGACCAGCCCGACGCTTCCTTCCGTGCAGTCAACGACGTGAGCGTCTCAACCTAATCGCCAGTCTTCCCCTGCTGCACGAGTGCGTCTTCACCATTACTCCGTCGCATCAGTTGCAAGCCCCGCATCACCGCTGTCACCATTTGCGTGAGTGCGTTCATGCCTTGGTAGCAGAGCCTCTGCTGCAAGCACCACGTCTCGCTATGTTGCGATAAGGGTTATTTTCCATTGAACATTTATTTCCGTGCACTGTTCTCGTATTTAGCCGTTCGTTCTTCCTGCTAAACTCTTTCTAGTATGCGTACTCTGTACTTTGTTATTTGTCTTTTAGTGGTTTCTGAAATGAATCAGGGATTTGGTGGAAGCAAATGGTCTCGTCGGCTCATTTCTCGATGATGGTTGAATCCTCGGTGGTTTTTGCTTTACACGAACCTACACGAGAGCTTTCCCATTAAACAGCCTCGTGACAATACCATACTACTATCCGCCATTGTACACTATAACAATGATTTCTTGGCGCTAGTAAAGCACCTCTTTTGTAAGGAGTTGCGGTAAATGCCAATAAATTACACTTACCAGCTACACTCCGTAAGACTACTTACGATGGATAGTAATATTACAAACGACGTTCACAGTATAGCGTACGTGACAAAGTAAACGCCCGAGAAGCAGCTTTTCACTTCACCTGCAAAAACAATGCAGTGGTGAAATGTCAAGGCACACAAAAAGAATCAGCCTTAATATATGGTATAACTGTCAGTTCAAGTGCAAGAATAAACAGAAAGGAAGAGAGGACAAACGGATATGCATGTTATACCATGCATGAGGACAAACAAGTATGCATGTTATACCATGCATGTCCAACTAGCCCAACTTTTGATTCTGTCTTAATATTTGGTTCGAACAAACGTCACTACGTTCACATGAATGAGCTTTATTTGAAGTTAAAATAAATTCTGTAATAGAGCGTAGCCAAAGCCTGAAGTGATAGGAAAGTGAGACTCGCTGGTGGTTCACAAATTAATTTAAACTCCTTTATACGAGGCAAGGGCTCTAGTTTCAAATGGTGAAGACCAGAGCCAGGAGAAAAGACATAAGAGCTGCTGCGCTCGAACAGGCTTGAGGGGCAGCGTTGTACTCTGGCACTATGCGTCCGATGACAGTGTGGATCAGTTTTTCCATTGCACTCCCGTCGACCTGGGAGCACACCGAACTGTCGATCTTGAAACGGGTGGCACACTTGTTTGATTCGTTTTTCAGCAACCTGCAGTAGAAACAATCATATGAGTTAGTTTCCTCCATATAAAAGCTAAAAACTGACGAATCATACTGCATGCTGCTGCGGAAAGCTTACTAAAAGTTTTCATCGGTTCAGCAAGGTAAATTTTCGGCCTTAGTATAGGGATATGTCCACATAACTAAGCGTGAAACTGAATGGGGGGACGCGACAAAGAGCACTTCCATTCAAATTTAGTGAGAAGAATAGTCGTGAGACACTGTCTTTAAATGCGCTAAGCAAATCGTGTTTCCGTTTGATCGCGGCCAGGCTTAAGTGAGAGTGAAACCGCAATTGCAAGCAGAATACCGTGACCACCTGTCGGTCAAAGACTCCCTGCTCAAGAGATGTTCGGGTTACCAGTAAAATTCCACTGCCGTTATAGATGTACGAAATAATATCGCGACAATGTCCCACCTACACGAGATTGCCCCACCTACGTAACTGATTTATAGCTGGTATTTGCACCGTAAACTCCTAAGAAAAGAACGCTAAGCGTTAAAATAAAACAGGCGCTTTTCCGAAGCAGCTGCAAAACAAGTTCCCACAGCAGTTATCAAGCAGGAGATATAAATCTGCGCTCTTCACGCCTTTCAAATTTAGCGTAACTTGAAGTAGCTAGATGTACAGCTTGTTTTCTAGTTCGAAAATATTGGCAGGTTATGTAGCTTACTGCTGCTTTTGAGAACCTCATGCGTGACCTAGCACTGCTTATGGGTGTGAAGTACACAACATATGCTATTATCGGCTTCATAGTGTTTGTCAGCGTTCAGAAATATTCTGACTTGGTATTATTGTGATAGCAATTATATGAACATTCTCAGCTGGATTTCGCAGCCGGCGTCGGCCTCGACGTCAATTTCATGCACCGTATATATATATATATATATATATATATATATATATATATATATATATATATATATAATTGTAAGAAAGAACAGAAAATCCATAAAAAAGTCTTCGTAGCGTGGAACCGAACGTGGGACCTCCACGTCATGAATGCGAGGCGTTAACCACTGAGCCACCGAGGGGTATACCTTCTTCGACGTTAAAATGGCAAGCTATTTATATCTATCAGTTGCCGCTGTGGGCGGGAATCTCGGGAGGGGGGGGGGAAGGGAACTATCGTGTTTTGAGCATTATCAGCAAGATAGCGCAGTGAGCTCATGGTGGCTCTCATCTCTCACGCCTAATTTTTCCCGCGTAGAGATTAAGGGGGTGTACGCTCGATCGCGCGCCCTTAATCACTGTGGGGAGGATCGCACTCTCCTACGTATTTCGTTGTAGTTACCGGGCGCACAAAGGTCACGACAATTGTTGCACATTCTGCGTTTACTAAAAGGGCGCGCTTGCCAGACAGGGCGAAGTAACAACTGAGATGCTTATTCGCGTTCATCTGTATCTGTGAGTACGTTTCGTGCGTCATTTGTGCGTGAGAAACATGGGGAATATTTCGATTTGCTTAACATTGTGCGCGTGACCTTCCAGTTTGTTCCTATCAAGTTCATTGCTTTGCCTTTCAAGCAATGTTGCAACTTTTTTCAAGTTCGGTAACTTAATTTGTAAATTACTCTAATAAGCTCACTTAGGAAAAAGAGTTGCATTTTATGCGTGAAACATAATCGACGATAGTGCATTACAAAGCTCAAAGATACAACACACCCACTGGTGTCTCATGCACTCGAATGGTTATCTGTTTTTTTTATTCGATGAGTCAAAGCCTTTCCAGTTTTACTACTGTTTTGATCGGCCTCCCTGGCATGGTGCCACTTGGACGTGAGACGATTACGGAACCGCGCTCCCAGAGAGGACCAAAAAGTGACGACGACACGCAACCAGAAGAGCTGATTGATGATGAGTGGGGTTTAATGTCCCGAAACCACCATATGATTATGAGAGACGCTGTTGTGGAGGGCTCCGGAAATTTCGACCACCTGGTGTGTTTTAACGTGCACCCAAATCTGAGCACACGGGCCTACATTTCCGCCTCCATCAGGAATGCAGCCGCTGCAGCTGGGATTGGATCCCGCAACTTGCGGGTCAACAGCCGAGTACCTTAGCCACAAGACCACCACGGCGGGGCGCCCAGAAGAGCTGAGTTACGTGACTTTGCGTATATAGGTACCGGGTGCGTAAAACATCACTGATTGAAAAATTTGGCGTTATTGCAGGAATGCATAACATTTTTGCTTTGGAAGATTTGTGGTGAGCAGTGGTTATCTTCCTCCCACTCACCTTCCATTCTCTTGCAGGGTTGCTTCCACTCTTTCTGCCTTGGCGAAATAGCGAATGTGCCCTGTGTGGCATATATATTAAAAAATCGTGAATAGGGGTTGCATCAAGTCCACGTTTCGATACAACTCCTGTTCAAGTATTTTTTATCGCAAGCCTTCATTTTGCCCTTTCTAGCATTTTTCGGATATATAGTCTGTCCTCCCAGTGTCATGCAGTAACTTACTCGAACTCACCAAAAACATTTCGGTCAGGGAAACATCTCGTGGAATGTTTCAACGAAGCAGCCAACACCCAAGCAAGGTTGCCAACACCCAAGATGTGGCAAAAACTCTAATCACATATTGTCGTTTAGTTGTGAGATTTTAGTGTTCAAGGCACCTTGGGGGGAAAAGCAAATGCAGATGCATTGATGTTGGGAGCTATTTGATGTTGAAGATATGGGCGTGAGTGAGAGTGAGAATTTATTAGAAGGCAGAGAGGTCGGCCTGAGCTAGTTCGCTCTAGCCTGCTACTCTACACAGGGGATAAGGGAAAGGGGAAGGAAAGAGGGATGAAGGGTGATGATGGGGACAAGAAGAGGTGGTGCGTATGTACAGTAGCCACTTAGCATAGTACCCTACAGTCTAGTTTCTAGTCCAGTGGTTTTTGTAAAGTCTAGAACAGCCTTTGTAGCAGTTTTTGACACTGTTTGGTCGTTCATTGCTGACAATATGTGGCTTTCACTCAATGGTGTTCGTCCAATGCTTGCCAACGTTGCAGTTAGCATTTTTCTTTGTTATGGGCGTGACTCGACAGTGTCAACCGCACACAATTCTGCGGCATAAAGAAGGTTGCAGATGTAATGCACTCACATATGTACGGACAAAAAACTCGCCGCCAGGCGTAAGGATGCTCGAAGTTACGAGCATTAAAAAAGTTACATCACTTGCTTAGGCGGGTGTGTCCTCTGAGAGAAAGTTTTGTGCCACGGCTGTTGTCGGGTCACACTTCCATTCAGCATACATTTTGTCGCCAAGAGGCAAAAAAAGCTGTTTAGAATTTTCCGTGGGGTAATGCATTCGAAGACATCGAGATCCGGAATACTATACCGTAAGACTCTAAGCGTTCAATTTAAACACAGCATTCTTGCGCTTACTCAACTTGAAGCATATAAACGCTTTTAGATCGAAAAAATGCGACAAATGCGCGTGAAGTACTCTGCACTCGCTAAAATTGTTCAACTCCACACTTTACAATGCAGCCATCCGAGCCTATCGCTATACCAGATGTAGTGTATGCACAACCTTCAGAAAGGTAGCATATTTATACGCGCAATCCTTATTTTCACTTATGTTTCATTATTTTTTCGCCCACAAAGCCCGTCTGGGATGCTTAACGCAGGCTGCACCTGGTTGTTCTGGAGGGCCCATTATTGTGAGGGATTATTGTGAATCGCTCTGTTAAAATTGCACGCAAGACGAGATTATTGTAAATAGTGCTGTTAAGATTGCACGCAAGACGCGAACACTCGATATTGTTCCACATCACGGGCAACAACCAGTGATAAGGCTGAGACATTCAACGACAAAAGTGTTAATGCCAACGTGCTTCACCGCTTGTCATTTTATCATTGGCCGATGCTCTGTGCGCCGCTGTCAGTGCTAGTGTGGTCCTGTAATCTGACTTTTCATTTACCAGCTACAAGTTCGGCCAAATAAACAGTTTGACCTGAACATCCAGTGCGCTTCCTTCATTCACGGCACGAAAACGTGATATCTGGGGTAGGTGCTGTCCGGCCCATGTACCGAACGGCGTCTTCCAGCCGTGAGTCAAGTCCACACCGTCAAGGTTACGTCGACGCCAACCTCGATCAGCAAGCTAGCCGCAGGCCACATGGGCTACATCAAGAGCACGGTGCTTTACCCGATCAGACTCGTAAACCAAAGGCCACGACCTCTACTGCTACAACTATGACAGACCCCGTGTTAACGCTCACAACGGTCGTAATGCAGCAGCTAAGAAAGCCACCGGCCATCCGTGGATTATCACTTTAGGACCGGGATACATGGCTGGAGATGTACGACTGAGTGACCGCCTTCAACCAGTGGACTCAGAAGAGAAGCTGCGTCGCGTCCAGCTCTATTCGGAGGACGCAGCGAACACGTGGTTCAAGAATAGGGAGTCCACCATGACAACATGGGACATCTTCTGGACCAGCTTTCTTGTCGTGTTTGTAAGCGTCGTCAGAAAGGGAATAGCTTCACTGGCACAGTTTTCAAACGAAAGCGTCACAATCTTTGCGGAAGAGATGACCAGTCTGTTCCGCCACACCGACCCTGACAAGACCGAGTCAAAGAAGGTCCGTTTGCTCATGCGAGGAGTTAAGCAAGACCTCTTCATTGGGCTGGTGCGGCACCTACCCTAACCGTTCAGCAGTTTGTCTAAAGACTACGACGTTCGAGAAGATGGCCGAAATGTGCACCCGCAGTACAATCACCGAACGATGCAAGACAACGCAGCTATTCACACCCTCGGCTCCGAAGACATATGTGAAACAATTCGACATATCGTACGGGAAGAGCTACGGAAGCGTTGCCTTCGTCGCAGCTCCAAGTACACTAGATCGCCTCTATTGTCCGAGAAGAAACTCGGTGATTGCATGGAGTTTCCGAAACACCGCAGCCTTGGGAGGAAGCCATGAGCTACGCTGCTGCAGTCGGGTCATTCCGTTCCACCTCCGCGACAATGCCATGACGCCGCACAACCGCATTACCGCCACCACGTCGCCATCGCTGCCGCCACAGCCGTACCATTCGCCTGCTTGAAAGCGCAGTGCGCCAAGAAAAACCGGTGTTTGGCGTGCCCCTGACATCCGCCCGCTATGCTGCCACTGTGGGGAAGCAGGCTACACCTACCATCGCTGCCAGTGCCGCCAAATGAACTTGCGTAGACTCACCGTCAAAGCGCCGCGTCCTCAGCTCGGCTGGAGACGACATGACATCACCGACTACCTCGCAGGAGCGCAAGAGACGCCCTGACAATCTTTCTCATCGCCTTCGCCAGGCCGCTATAGATCACCACACCACAGCCAGTACACCGGCCATTTTCGGTGACGATCTCCAAGCCCTTACTCAGAAACGTAAGGGCAGCAACTGAAGGAGGTGCGGTTGTTGTGCGACGAACTACCGAAGATCTTCCGTCACCGCCACTGACGACGACGACGCGACGAAACATAAAAAACCTGCCCCACCACGAACGCACCTCAGACGTCGAGACTTCGTGGCCAGAAGAAGACCTGATGATGGAACGTGGAATCAGTGGAATAAACCGACGTAGCCACGGTGCGACGCCGACAACCAACCGCAAAGCAAGACGACGAACAAGTGATCTTGACGTCCCCGTCGAAGGTCACAGCGTCAGCGCTCTTGTCGACATTAAGCTGACTATTCCGTCATAGGTGGGGCATCCGTCGCCAAGCTGAAGAAAGTAAGGACTGCTTGGAATGGACTTGAAATACGGACTACTGGAAGCCAGCTGATAACACCAGTGTGAGTTGGCACGCCAGAGTCGCAATCTACAACTGCACTTAACCAGTCAGCTTTGTTATCCTACAACAGTGCTCCAGGGACGTAATACTTGGGATGAAGTTCCTAAATGACCATAGCACCATCATCTACCTGAGGTCGGAATCAATACCGCTAGCTTCAGAAAAAGCGCTGCCCTACTCGGCGCCGGACAACCACGCATTGATTGAATTAGAAGAACATGTCACCATCCCGCCTTTCGCCAGATTCAACATTTCCGTTGCCACGGAAAAAGCCGCAAACCTCGAAGGCGTAATCGAGAGAGATCTCCTAAATCGTCAGTAGCAAGAGGCATTGCCGAGCTGCGTGACGAAAAAGTGAATGTGGTGTTGACAAAGTTTAGGCACGAATATAGGTACCTCAACGTCGGTATGATCATCGCCTACACCGATGAATTCGTGGACGCCAGCAATGCTTTCAGCGTTAGCAATGCTGCCGAAGCTAGTTCGACGAATCAAGGTCCCCAACTAAACTTCAACGTCAACCCGAGCCTTCCGTAGTGCGAGCAGGACCAGCTTAAACCCTGCACCTGCAATTTAAGGAGTGTATCTTGTGATCATCAGGAATTCGACAAACCCCAGTCGTGAAACATAGTGCCATAAGAGAAAAAAGGGCCCGACCAGTTCGACAGAGCGCGTATGAGTTTCGACGCGCCAACTCAATGCACTGAAGAAGCAAGTCGACGAAATGGTACGTGATGACATCATTCAGCCGTCCATTAGTACGTGGGCATCAGCCGTGGTATTAGTGAAGGCGTTCGATGGCACCGTACGTTTTTTCATCGATTGCCACCGTCTGAACAAAATCACGATGAAGGACGTGTACCCAATCTCACGTATAGACGACGCCCTTGACTGAATCCATAGCGCGAAGTACTTTTGGTACCACAAGACCGGCTATTGGCAAATCGAGGTTGGCGAGAGAGATCGAGAGAAGACTGCGTTTATTGCACCAGACGGCCCCTTCGAGTGGAGTTTTGCCCTTTGGTCTTTGCTCGGCGCCAGCGGCATTTCAGCGTGTTAAGGATACCATGCTGGCTGATTGAAATCCCTGACTTGCCTCGTGTACTTGAAAACGTCGTCGTGTTTTCCTCAAGCTTTGACGAGCATCTGCTGCGCCTTGAAGTGGTACTTCGAGCTATCAAGTCCTCCGGACTCACCCAGAAGTCAGAGAAGTGCCGCTTCGCGTACGAGGAGCTCTTGTTCCTGGGACACATGGTAAGCAAGTCTGGAGTCTGTCCCGACCCGCAGAAAACAGCCGCTATCGCAGAATGTCCGCCACCATCTGTCATGAAGGCCGTGCGCTGATTCCTCGAAATATGTGCCTATTACAGGTGTTTCGTCAAATGATTTTCCCTGATCGCCAAGCGGCTAACTCAACCCACGAAAATCAAATGAAACAAAAATGAAATAAGAAACGCGCGTGGCAATGAGACTTTTTATATTGGCCTCCACATGCTCGTAGCGCCAACCTCCTCTGTCCCCTCGCCCCCCCCCCCTCTTTCCTGGAGCCAGCACGTCCGGACCACTTGATGGCTGGAACGTGTGTATACCACTTAGTCAGGTGTCCCTGACGTCAGGAAAAGCTCGCGTCAGCAAATTTCGCACGCTTCTCGTTCATCACGCGTGCTATGGACCCTCCAGTTATACGATTACGCGTATGTGGTGTGCGTGTGTGTGTGTGTGTGCGTGTGGGTGTGTGTGGATGAGCATACGTGTGGGCGAGTGAATGTGGGTGCATGTGAATGCGATTGCTTGTGTATGTGTGCGTGTGCATGTGGGCCCCTGCGCGAGCATGCATTTAGAGATCTCTGTTCGCGCGTGTGTGTGCATGTGTGTCTGTGAGAGCGCTCGTGTGTGTGAATGTGTGTGCCGGCGTGCGTTTCTGCTTCTTGTGAGTAATCGCAAGTGCATATTGGCTTTTGCACAGGATTGTGTGTGTATACGGGCGCGCGCGCGTGTGTTTTTGTGCATTCGCGCGCGTGTATGTGCCTGTGCACAGAAATCTGCGCAGCTGTAGGCGCTTGCATGCGTGTGTGAAGCGTGCGCATTTATGTGCCTGCGTGTTTGGATTGTGTGCGTATGTGAGTGTGTATGTATGTGCGTGAACGCGTGTCCATATGGCGGGTGGTCTGTTTTGTGTGTGTGTGCTCAGCGTATGTATTTACGTAAGTCATGCGTGTATCACGTGTGTATGCGCGTATGTATGTATGTATGTATGTATGTATGTATGTATGTATGTATGTATGTATGTATGTATGTATGTATGTATGTATGTATGTATGTATGTATGTATGTATGTATGTATGTATGTATGTATGTATGTATGTATGTATGTATGTATGTATGTATGTATGTATGTATGTATGTATGTATGTATGTATGTATGTATGAATGAATGATTGTATGTATGTATGTATGTATGTATGTATGTATGTATGTATGTATGTATGTATGTATGTATGTATGTATGTATGTATGTATGTATGTATGTATGTATGTATGTATGTATGTATGTATGTATGTATGTATGTATGTATGTATGTATGTGCGAACGTGTCTGACAGCAGCATCAGTACAGAGAGGCGTCAGGCCTGCTCACGTCGGTCAAGTGAATTACATGAGCTTCCTTGAGCTCCCCAATGAACCACAGTTAAGGAAGAAATTCTCCTCTATGCGTTTAATACATAACAGAATTGGTGAGATGAGAAAAGTTTATGGGGTTTGAAGTCCAAAATCTACTATATGATTATGATAAGCGCTGTAGTGGAGGGCTTCGGAAGTTTTCACCACCTGAGGTATATTTTCGCAGACCTAAATGTAAGCGCACGGGCACCAAGCATTTTCGCCTGCATCAAAAATGCGGTGGCCATGGCCGGGATAGAATTCCGCAACTTGCGGGTCAGCAGACAGACCACAGTGGGGATGAAACTCTTGGGCGGCAGCTGCCCCTACGGGAGGTACCTGGTTCGATGCCCAGTGCCGGCCGGCCACCCACTAGTTTCCAATGGGTACATGCGGGCTTCGGGGCGATGCCGCGGCACTGGGGTGCAAAGCTTCTGACACCTGGAGGACTCCAAACCCGTCGCGCGGGACCAGTGATTGTTAGCTGTCCAGCACAGTAACGAAGGAGCCACCAAGGCGGGTGCGCGCGTTAACGACAGCCAAAGCAGCTATATAGAGGTGAACTGCTCAGCTCAACGCTGGTACTTATTTTTTTCAAAGTGTATTCATTACTATTTAACAAAACGTCTTTAAATATAATATGAAGTCTTGGTTTGGAAGACATTTATTAGGCCGAGGAACCGGTAGCCGACAGCCACGATGAACGAGCCATGATGATAATGTACAGATCAAGAGGATGTGTATACTAAATGCTCACACTAATTCCCCCACGTGAAAGCGGCCAGCCTGGCCACGGCAAGTCAAGGGGACAAGGAACATCGCATGAAAGGCTTCATACGGGAGGCATGGACGACCTTAGTAGTTCGATAATGGCGATCTTCTGGGGCTACAAGTGGCGTCACGAGAGAACTCACTGGTGAAGTCTCTTCGAGAACTCTATACGGCCCAATAAACCGTGACCGAAATTTGTCGCACAAAGAAGATGTGCGAATAGGCGTCAAGAGGAGCACTTCGTCTCCAAGTTGAAATGATACAGCACGATGCAATTCATCGTAAATTAGTTTTCTCTCTTGCTGTCGGGCTTCAGTTTTATACAAGCACGTCGGCGACACTGGGCTAGTCGTAAAACATAGTCGTAAACCCTAAGCGGATGGAGATGAATTTGCGTGGCAGGTAAAGAAAGGGACGTCCAGAAAGAAATTAGGGGAGCGTTTATAAACTATAGGTAAAATGGCGACTAGCCGTTTGTCCGCTGAATGGCCGTATTGTAGGCGAAAGTGACGAATGGTAGAACTAAGTCCCAGATATTGTGGTCTTGTTGATTATAGGCGGCGATCATGCCAGCAAGGCTGCGGTGGAATCACTTAGTGAGGCTGTTAGACTGCGGATCATAACCAGGGGCAGTCTTGTGAGTTGTGCCGAAGGCGTGAAGCAGTTGGTTCACTAGTTGTGAGAAGAAGGCTCTTCCGCGGTCACTGAGCAATACACGTGGAGCACCATGGCGCAGTATAATGGCTCGGACGGTGAACTCGGCCATTTTAGAAGCTGAATCAGTAGAGACAGATGCCGTCTAGGCGTGGCGCGTCAAATGGTCAATGGCTATTGCTATCCACTGGTTTCCAGCCACATTGACTGAAAAGGGGCCATAAAGAACGACGTCTACAACTTCGAATGGTGTAACTAGCACGGAAGAGGCTGTAGTGTACCGGCGGGAGCAGATGTTGGTAGTTTTCTACATTGAAAGGTGGTGCATGACCCAACGTACCGAGGTACGCAATTGGTAATGCCTGGCCGAAAAAAATCGACCTCGAGAGCGATCGTAGGTTTTATGGTAACCAAGGGGACCAACAGTAAGACCGTCATGAAGCGCTCAGAGGACTTCGGATAGAAGCGATCGGGGCACAACGGGAACCCCGCACTGACCGTCAGGATGTTGAATTTGGCCGTACAGCACCGAGTTTGCTAGTATAAGTTGGGAAAGTTGGCGATAGAGCCTCGCATTAGGTGGTCGGGAACTGCCAGTGAGGTAACCTATAGTACTCCGAGAGTATAGTTCAGCCAGCTGTCGAGAAGAAAAATCGTGGTGGTCGTCTGAAGGCAGCTGGTCTACAGAGGCAAGAGAGGGAACCGCCGTAGACGTGGACTTCGAAGGTGTGTTGTGCAAAGTGATTGCGGAAACGCCGAGTGGAGCCGCTGGTAGTGGTCCACGAGAAAGAGCGTTGGCTTCACTATGCTTTCTGCACACTTGTATACAATGTCGACATCATACTCTTGTAGGCGCCGAATCCAGCGGCCGAGGCGTCGCGACAAGTTCTTGAGTGTCGAACGCCAACATAAGGCATGTTGCTCGGTCACAATGGGGAAATGGCGGCCTCGCAAATAGGGACAAAATTTCTGCACTGACCAAACGATGGCGAGGCACTCCTGCTTGATAATAGTGCAGTTCCTCTCGGCTGCAGAGAGGACGTGGCAGGCGTATGCAACGACTGGCTCTCGTGAACAGTTGTCACGTTGTGGGAGCATGGCTCCTAAACCACGGCCGCTAGCGTCTGTGTGCAGAAAAGTTGCCGCATATCGTGAAAATGGGAAAGTACAGGGTCGGTCGTGAGAGCAGTCTTCAACCTGTCGAAAGCCAATTCACATTCTTCAGACCTCTCAATGGGCGTACCGGAAGCAAGTTGCTTATAAAGTTGTGCGGCTATGAAGGCAAAGTTTCGTATGAATCGCCGAAAGTAAAAGGTGAGACTAAGGAAACTTCGCAAATCTTTTGGTTTGTCAGGGTGAGAAAAGTGAAGCACCGCAGCAGTTTTATCAGGGTCTCGAAGAATTCCGTCCTTGCTCACGACGTAACCGAGGACCTTGATAGATGTGCTGGCGAAATGGCACTTCTTGGTGTTGATTTGAAGACCAGCACTCGCAAGACAAGTCAGGACTTCGTCCAAGCGTTGCAGATGTTGAGAAAACGTCGACGAAAAGACAACAATGTCTTGGAGGTAACACAGGCAAGTCTTCTATTTGAGGCCACGCAGCACGGTGTCAATCATGCACTCAAAAGTCGCGGGCGCATTTGATAGACCAAACAGCATAACATAGAATTCGTGTAAGCCGTCCGGGGTTGCAAACGCCGTTTTTCTTTATTATCTTCATGCATGGGATGCGCTACTAGCCAGAACGCAGGTCGAGCCTCGAAAAGAATTTAGCACATTGTAATAAATCAAGGGCGTTGTCGATGCGTGGCATGGGGTATACGCCCTGATCTTATTCAGTGCCCGGTAATCTACGCAAAATCGCACTGAACCATCTTTTCTATGCACCAGAACGATGATGGACTACCAAGGACTGGTTAAGGGTCAAATTATCTCCCGTTGCAGCATATCTTTGACGTTTTCCTCAATGATTTTTCGTGCGGCTACAGAGACGTGGTACGAATGGTGGTGTACAATGAATGTTCCGTCGGTTTGAATACGATGTGCTGTAGAGGTAGTCTGGCCCAGGGTGGATGAATAGAGATCAAAAGAGTTTGCATGCTTTTCCAACAAATCAAGCGGCTGCTGCTTCTGCGAGTCTTCAAGTCTCTGCTGATGGCTGCTGTGAAGGCGGAGGAAGCAGCATGATCTGCAGAATGGCCTTTAGAGATGAAAGGGGTAAAAGGAACGGCACACACAGGCTCCCGATTGGCAACGCAGGCGACAGTAGTGCCCCCGCGGCAGTAAAATTTTACCAGGTGTGGTGCTCGTTGCAGCGAGGAGAGCTGATTCATTGTTGAAGCGAGCCACACCTGACGCGAGACCAATGTTTTTATTAAGGCAACGGAGCGATGGAGTGACCAAATGTCACCAGAGTCGACGTCGTTGAACTGAATCGAAACTAAGTTATGTTGGTGTGGTGGTAGCTCAATGTCTACAGCAGCGATGAGTTGAAGTGGTCTGTACGTTTCGTCGCTGGGCAAGTAGTCGGTGTCAGTAAGATGGACGACAAGTTGTGCACAACAAGTAGCCGCGGCGAAGGAAAGTAAGTCCCAGCCTAAAATGAGTTGGTGGGAGCGCGGGGATAGCACAGCAAATTCTATTAGATGAAAAACGTCGTTGATTGATTGATGATTGATATGTTTGATTGATGATTGATATGTAGGGTTTAACGTCCCAAAACCACCATATGATTATGAGAGACGCCGTAGTGGAGGGTTCCGGAAATTTCAACCACGTGGGGTTCTTTAACGTGCACAGGGGCCTACAACGTTTCCACCTCCATCGGAAATGCGGCCACCGCAGCTGGGATTTGAACCCGTGACGTGCGGGTCAGCAGCCGAGCACCTTATCCACTAGACCACCGCGGCGGGGCAATGTCGTTGATTAGCACACGGGCTGTACAGAGAGCGGAAGGGTGAATCGTTGCTCTATGCGCTGTAACCAGTGTTGGTGCATCATAAGGCGCCGTGACTTTTCGAAGACGGGCACACAAATCAGCACAAACAATATAAAAGGTAGCCCCATTGTTCACCAAAGCCTCAACGTCCACTCCATCAACTGTGACTGAAATCATATTGTAAGGATGCGCTGGAGGAATCGGAGTCTTGTATTGGAATGCATTTATTCTCCAAAAAAGCTGCATCACTTAGTTTTCCGGATGACATTTAGAAGTGAGGGAGGCAGGCTGAAGGTGATAAGAGGAGTGACGGTGGGCCGACGGTGAACGGAGTCGGGTTCATTGAACACTGCGCAGTTCAGAAGATGCTGGTGGAGATGGAGCCCGACGCGGTGGAGACAAATAACGGCGGCCCTGGTAGAAGGCTCCTCCGGTATAGTCCCGTTCGCGTATGTCGTAACCTCGACGCTTGTCGTCCTGGTGGTTGCGGCAAAAGTGTGAAACGTGACCGCAATAACCACAATAACAGCGCGTAGGGTGAGTCGATCCATAAGGAGTGTGGTAGCATGCGTTAACTGCACCGAGAGAGACAAAAGTGAGAGGAACAGATGAGGGCTCAGGCGGTGGTGACGAAAAGCTCGTGGAAGGTGCGGCAGCAACCGTTTGTGGCGGTGACGTTGAGCTGAGGATGCCTGATGGCGCAGTGGCGCCATGCGAGAATGATGGGAGAGTGTGAGGGGCAGCCGGCTGCAGGTGGGCCATGTGGGTCATGGACGTGAGCTGCTCCCTGATGACATCCCACAGTGACGTTGAAGAAGACTGAATGTCGCACACTGTAGGTAGGTGGAATCCCATTTATTGTAATTCTTCGCTTATAATCAACCTTATCGTATCTCGTACGTTCGGATTCACCGTAATACGGGCCGCGTCACAGTCCGGTTGCAGACACATAGACTCAAGATCAGCGAGGCGCTGACAAGTTGTCGCAACGTGAGCAACGGTAGCCGCATTCTGCATTGCAAGGGAATGAATGCGGTGGGTGAAATCCCCGTAAGAAGCTGCCGCACCTTGTCTGACTCTGTCATTGATGGATCAACCCGGTGGCAAAGTGAAAGAACATCCTCGATGTAGGATGTATACGACTCCCCGATGTGCTGTTTCTGAGCCGCGAGAGCTTTCGTTGCGAGAGCTGAACGAACAGCTGGTGTGCCAAAGACATGGCGAATCTGATCTTTCAAAACTGGCCAGTCGGGGATGTCGATGAGGTGGTCGAAGAACCACGTCTTCGTGACATCCGTGTGGTAGAATGAGACGTGAGTGAGTTTGTAGGTGTTATCCTGCCCGGTTCGCAGCACCGACACGTGGAAATCGTCCTGCCATTCTTTCACATCTTCCCCGCGCATACCAGCGAAGGGATGGGGTTGACGCTAGAGGCTGCTAATGGGGTCAGAAGGCGTGGCACGTGGTGGTAGAGTGGGAACGACTGCAGCACCAACCTCATCTTGCTGCGACATATTTGCGAGCAGCTGGTCAAAGTGGTGACCTGAACGTAGCTCCAGGGGGTAGAGCTGTCTAGATGACAATGGGGAATTGAAAAGTACCCTCCACCACGTACGAAGTCTTGGTTTGGAAGACCTTTATTAGGCCCGAGGAACCAGCAGCAGACAGGTACGATGAAAGAACCAAGATGATAATGTACAGATGAAAAAGATGGGTATACTAAATGCCCACAATATGTTTATTGCGATGCTCTATAGGAAGCTGACTTTCATCACAATGATTGTTTGAAAACATTGTGAATGCAGCTTCAGCGAACCGCTGGTAGGATCTACGTACCGTGCGCACCACGCCGACCAGGGAAGGGCAGAAATCCGAGAATTGAGGAAGGAAATACGTGCATGGAGGAGATAATTGCTACTTTCCAGATCAAGGGGCTTTAGAAAGCAGCAGAGTGGTCTTGTAGTGCCATCATCACCATCATCATTTCTCAATCACCGTGCCGCGCCTCTCGCGCAGCTGATGCTAGCTCGAGCGGCGCGAGGTTTAAAACGAGCTAGCGAACTTGGTGTGTCGGACGTGGACAGCCAGCGCGTTTCTGCTTCAGGTGTGGAACAAAGTGGCGAGAGAACGACACGACCACGTTGGCCGCCGTCCCGTCTTCTTTCTCTCGCTACATTGGTGACCCGGAGAACACGCCCTTCGCCGAGCGGCCCGCTGCCATGTCCGCAATTCTGCCCGCCAGTGCCGCCGTTCCAATCGACCTACCCCAAGGTATGGTTCATGCAGCTTGATGCCGTTCTTGCGTTGAATGGCGTCACGGACCAGCCGCTGATGCATGCCATTCTTCATGACGCCCTTCCGGTAGAGTTGCGTTATCTTTCTGCCACTTCAACCTCCAGCCAGCAGCTTTACGATGACCTCTGCTCTGCGGTGCTTGCCAGCTTTGGCCTCACCTACCACCCGCTGCCGGGAACCCGCGACTTTCAGGTTTTCCCTGCGTCGCAGCGTGCTGGACCCTCCGGCCCGAAGCTCTCATCTACTGCAACCTAACTTCCCCGACAACGTCTCCCTCCACGTTTGGTCCGGCCACTAGCGCAGTGATTCTCGCACGCGGTCACAGATCCGACGAGGTTCTGAAGGCGTTCCTGCTGCCGACAACCTGTCCACCACGAAGTGCGTTTTTTTCGAAGTCCTCGGCCGATGGTATTGTGGCACGCTTGCTACCTGCACGTTTTCTACGAAAGCGACGGCACGCAACACCATAGCCCCACCAGACTCCATGACGACCACCTTGCCGCCCGCCTTGGAGCCTGGCACAGGTGACCTTTCGCCCGTTATTGACTTCCCGACATCGAAGCTTTCGCCTTCAACAACCTCCGATAAACGAGACTTAACCTTTTTAACCTCTCGTCTGGCCACTAGCGACGCGTGTCCTGCGCCCGACTGCCCATCCGCTAAGGTTCTCGACATTTGGGCTGAATGTAACCAGTCAGCCACGAGGTTTGTGTTTTCATTGTCCTCGGCCGACGACGCTGCAGGCATGCTTACCACCGGCTCGTCTCGGCCGACCTCCATGGCTCACAACACGGCTGACACGTCAGGTTGTACGACGGCAACATCACCGAACGCCCTGGTGGCTACCACGACTGTGGGCATTGTCACACCCGCTATACACCTCCCGGTTGCGGAACCTTCACCATCCCCGATGTCCGAAGGCGACTGTCGACCAGCCTCAATGCTCTGTACGTCCTGCCAGCAACGACCATCATCGTCTCGCAGTTTTCCGCAGCTGAAGTTAAAGCCACCAGCCATCAACCACGGCCAAGCTTCCAAGACGCTGCGACTATGACTGACGCGCTTGAGGACGATGCGCCCGGTCCGCTTCAGACAGGGCTCACCAGGCATACCACGCCTGCGGTGGAGCAATCTAGAAGGTGTTGGCTAAAGGCAGCCATCAATTATGCAGACCTGCATGCACACCCTCGTGCGCAGACTACACGAGCACAGGTGTCCCGTCCAATACTCCGGGCGAGCCCACGCTGACTGGGTTCCACCACCACCATTCCCCGGAGACTTTGCCTCCGGACGGCAACAACCAGACGTGTGTCCACAACGCCAGCTCGTGTGTCACAACCGCGACGACGCTCATACCTCATAAGTGTCTACCACCCATTACCCTACGTCGGCGACGACAACGTGCTTGGCGTCACACATTGCGGCAACTTTTGAGCCGCCCTGCTACGCAGCCACGAGTTGCAGTCACAGCCCTCAAGATGGCGCAAGCGCCTACTCGGCCTATCCGACGCAATGTCCCACCACTAGTCGTGTACCCGACTACCCACCGTACACTTGGCGGCATTGTTAGGACACGTTCCTGCGTGCGTCTGGACGTCTATTTATACCGGCACGTCAGACGTCGCTCGACTTTGAGGTCTGTGTTGCGTCGACCCCAACGTCAAAA
The DNA here is from genome assembly GCF_043290135.1 of Rhipicephalus microplus. Taxonomy (NCBI): domain Eukaryota; kingdom Metazoa; phylum Arthropoda; class Arachnida; order Ixodida; family Ixodidae; genus Rhipicephalus; species Rhipicephalus microplus. Next base: position 116,491,325 of record NC_134700.1, on the reverse strand, counting down.
CCCACACTGCCGACCCTCTGCCGACGTTAGCAGCATGACATCGCGACACACGGTCCACTCTCGGCCTGTCTGACCAGGTCATTGTGAGACCCGCTTGTCGGCGACCACAGCGACCCAGCACTTCCTTCTTCGTCCCTTGCCCTTCTCCCAGAGTCGCCCATTGGAGACACTCTGCTTACCTATGGCCCATAAACGTTCACAACCTGGACTTGCCAAATGAACACTTTATGGATTGTCATTCATGTATATATCATTTGCCGCTCTCTTTCTTTTTTTTCATATGCCTTCAAATCACGCAAAGCGTACGGGGGGTGCCCTGTGGTGCCATCATCACCATCATCATTTCTCAATCACCGCGCCGCGCCTCTCGCGCAGCTGATGCTAGCTCGAGCGGCGCGAGGATTAGAACGAGCTAGCGAACTTGGTGTGTCGGACGTAGACAGCCACCGCGGCTCCGCATCAGGTGTGGAATAAAGTGGCGAGAGAACGACACGACAACTTTGGCCGCCGTCCCGTCTTCTTTCTCTCGCTACAGTCGAGTGGCTAAGGTACTCGGCTGCTGACCCGCAGGTCGCGGGTTCAAATCCCGGCTGCGGCAGCTGCATTTCCGATGGAGGCGGAAATGTTGTAGGCCCGTGTGCTCAGATTTGGGTGCACGTTAAAGAACCCCAGGAGGTCAAAATTTCTGGAGCCCTCCACTACGGCGTCTCTCATAATAGCATGGTGGTTTTGGGACGTTAAACCCCACAAATCAATCAGAAAGCAGCAGAGTTCCTGTATATTGCCACGTCTCTGTCATGAGATTTGTTATCACTTTGTTACACGGTACGTAATTGTCAGCACAAACCGCACATGCACTGTACGAGAAGATTCGGGACTGCAGTAGATCATTTTCTTAAGATTCCGCCCACTTGATGAGCAATACAGATTATTCTGGAACCTACGTCACCGCAAGCGATAATGCTAGATTATTCGAAGGCAAGTGTATAACTGGCGACACGCTTAACCGCTTGTCATCTGTTGATCGACAGCCAACGCTCCATTCGACGCTATCAGAGCAAGTCTCTTACCCCGACTTTCCGTTTACCGGGCACACGATAACCCATATAAACAGTTTGATCTGACAACTCAGTATCCTGCCTTTAGCTACGTCATAACCCCGTGACATCTGGTGGAGGTGCGGGGTACACGGCTTGACGGGGGCATACATCAAGGAAGCACCACGCCTTCTGTTCACAAGCCAACCTGAAGAAACTTTCAGGTCAACTTGCTCGGTGGAGTCTAAGTTCAGGCGTTCAACGTTACCATCGTTTACAAGTACGGACGAAAGCACTCTGACACTCATTGTCTGTCCTGTGCCCCCGTTGACCCACCGCTGCAGAATGACGCCGACACCGAATACTTCTTAGGAACCTCAAGCTTCGATGACTTTGTCAAACGACAGAGTGACCCTAAAATCAAGGGCCTTGTGATATAATTAGTGTAAAGCTGCCACCATTTCAAAAGCATTCAAGCGAGGACTATCATCGTTGTTTATTGAACAATGACATCCTCGTCAAGAAAAACTTCTCATTTTATCGGGCCATATACCTTATAGTAGTACATTCGGTGTTATGTCCAGAAATTCTGAATGCTCTGCATGATGACTCGACGGCTGGACACCTTGGGTTTTCCCGTACGGTGGCGTGAATACAAAAAAAGTACTACTGGACCCGCCTTACGACCAACGTAACCCACTATGTGAAAACCTGCCGAGACTGCCAGTGTCGCCAGACACCGCCAACAAGGCCTGCAGACTTCCTCTAGCCGATCGAACAATCTCGTCGACCGTTCTAACAAGTCGGGATGCACCTACTGGGGCCGTTTCCGATGTCCAATTACGGAAACAAATGGATCGTCGTAGCTACTTACTACCTCACCCGCTACGTAGAAGCAAAGGCTCTCCCCAAAGGTAGTGCCGAAGAGGCTGCCAAGTTCTTCATTGCACTGCTGTTCGTCCTTCGTTGTGACACTCCAGAGGTTCTCATCAATGATAGAGATACGGCCTTTACTGCTGATTTGACTGAAATGATCTTGAGACATAGCCAGATAAGGCACCACCGCTCCACTGCCTACCACCCACCGACAAATGGTCTCACTGAGTGGCTAAACAAGACAATCGCCGACATGCTGGCCATGTATGTCGACGTCAAACACAGGTCGTGGGATGCCATCATTTCGTATGTGTCCATCGCATACAACACGGCCATGCAGGAGATGACGCAGATGCCGCTGTACAAGTTGGTCTACGGAAGGAACTCGGCAATAACGCTCGACGCAATGCTCCCCAACGTCTCTGACGAAGAAAACCTCGACGTCACCACCTATCTTCAGCGCACTGAGGAAGCTCGTCAACTCGCCCGCCTGCGCATCACAAATCAGCAGACGACGGACAGCTGCCATTACAATCTTCGGCGACGCTTCGTGGAATACCAGCCCGGTGAACGTGTTTGAGTATAGACGCCGTTACGCCAACGTGGACTCAATGAAAAACTTCTGCGACGGTATTTCGGACCATACAGGGTGGTACGACGTCTCGGCCCACTAGACTACGAAATTGTCCCCGATGGCATCAGAAACTATCAACGGTGCCGATCGTGACCTGAAGTCGTTCATGTGGCGCACCTCAAGCTGTTTCATGCACGCTAGTGAACTGAAAGAGTGAATTTTGCTGTTGTTTTTGTTATTTGAGCATTGTAATTTATTCTTTGTTATTTCTTGCAATATTATTTTACTTTCATCTTCTGCTAAAGCATCGGGACGATGTCTTTTTCAGAGGGGGGCAATACCACGTCTCTTCCACAAGTTTTGTTATCACCCCAGTACACCGCCCGTAACTCTCAGCGCAAACCGCACATGCATTGTTAAAGAAGCTTCGGGACTGCAGTAGATCATTTTATTAAGATTACGCCCCCTTCGTGAGCAATACAGATTATTTTGAAACCTACGTCGCCGCTAGTGATAACACTAGAAAATTCGATGCCAATTGTATAAATGCCGACACGCTTCGCCGCTTGGCAGTTGTTGATCGATGGCTGACGCTTCGCTCGCCACTATCAGTTCAAGTCTGCTACTGTAACCCGACGTTCCGTTTACCGGGCACAGGTTCGCTCAAATGAACAGTTTGATCTCTGACAATACAGTCTCCTGCCTACAGCCACGCCACGACCCCGTGAAAATATGCAACTTTTACCATGCACTGCAGAGAAGGTGGTGCACAGGCCTCACTGCAGCAAGCGCTTGCCGTTCACCTGGAATCTATAAAAGAACGTTTTGCGTTTTCTGGCTCGTTAGCTGTAATTTCGATATATATATATATATACAGGTATGGGATATGGCACAACGGGAGCGTTGTCAACAAGGATAAATATATTTATTTTCCAACAGTTTCGGGAGAGGTCCTCCCTTCATCAGGGGATGAGTTAGCTCATCCCCTGATGAAGGGAGGACCTCTCCCGAAACTGTTGGAAAATAAATACATATATCCTTGTTGACAACGCTCCCGTTGTGCCATGTCCCATACCTTCAAGAAGACTAACTGGCCCATTGAATCATTACTCCCAATATATATATATATATATATATATATATATATATATATATATATATATATATATATATATATATATATATATATTGTCACGAACAAAACTAGACCTGCAGCCAGAAGTTCACTTGAACCAGAGCAACGAAGATGTTCTCTTCTTCTTCGTTCCCAAAAACGCGTATGAGCCACAGTGGCTCGTTCATCAATGGTGGCATTACCCCCTCTCCCAAGAAGCATCGTCTCGATGCTGTACATGAAGGCAAAAAAAGAAAAGAAAATTAGATGAAAATTAGCATGCGAGCAAAATGAATGGCGTAAGGCGGATAACGTAGTTGGTTGTGGGGACAAAAGTTAAATGAGAAATAAGAAAAATAGGAAAAATGTAAGGAAAAGATGAAACAAAAAGAAAGACGCGCAGTTACCAATAAAGTCAGTCACTCACTGGCGATTCACAGCGCGAAAAGTATGGCTTGAGACGTGAAACGTGAATGACTTCAGTTTGCGGGGTGAAACGGGAACGTCTCGAATTGCCTTGTGGTAGAACCTCGTAAGTGACGTCGCTGAGACGTCGCACAACCTTGTAAGGGCCGAAGTAGCGGCGAAGAAGCTTTTCGAAACGTCCACGCTGTCGGATAGGGGTCCACACCCAGACTTCATCATCTGGCTTAAAAATAACTTCACGGTGGCGAAGATTGTAGCGGCGCGCGTCTGCGGTTTGGTGACGTTGAATACGGTGACGAGCAAGTTGACGGGCCTCTTCTGCGAACTGTGCGAATTTGGCGGCACCCGTGTGGTATATTCCTAAGTTGTCGGGCAGGAGCATGGCGTCGAGCATCGTCGTGACGTCGCGACCGTGGACTAAGCGAAAAGGTGTGAAACCGGTACTTTCTTGAACAGCAGTGTTACAAGCAAAAGTTACGTAGGGAAGTATGGTGTCCCAGTTCTTGTGATCGATGTCCACATACATTGACAGCATGTCTGCAATTGTCTTATTGAGTCGTTCAGTCAGCCCCTTTGTTTGCGGGTGGTAAGCCGTTGTTTTACGATGTTCCGTGCCACTTAATCGCAAGACTTCCTGCAGCATCTCTGCGGTGAAAGCTGTCCCACGATCAGTTATGACGACAGCTGGAGCACCGTGACGTAAGACGATGCTGTTAACAAAAAATTGGGCGACATCTGCTGCGGTGGCTTTTGGAAGTGCCTTGGTTTCACAGTAGCGTGTTAAGTAGTCTGTAGCGACGACAATCCACCGGTTTCCAGACGAAGACGTGGGGAATGACCCCAGCAAGTCCATGCCAATCTGATAAAAGGGCGCCTTTGGTGGGCCAATTGGGTGCAGTAGTCCCGCTGGTCGTAAAGGTGGAATCTTACGTCGCTGACAGTCGCGACATGTGCGAACGTAGTGCTTCACGGTCTTCGCGAGACGTGGCCAGTAGTAGGAGCGTTGAATCCGTTGCAGCGTGCGCGTATAGCCGAGGTGTCCGGATGATGGCTCATCGTGACATGCACGTAAAATGTCACCACGAAGCGTAGTTGGCACAACAAGCAGATACATAGCTTATGTAGAATGAAAGTTCTTTTTATAAAGCACTCTATCACGGAAACAAAAGGAAGATAGTGAGCGCGCAAAGCTTCGAGGAAGGTGAGAATTGCGTCCTTCCAGGTAGTCAATGAGCGGGATGAGCTCCGAGTCGTGACGCTGTTGCTCAGCTAAGCTGGTCGCTGATACGGCAGAAAGAAAAGTGTCGTCGTCTTCAAGGTCAGTGTTGGCATTTTCGACCAGTGCACGTGAGAGACAGTCGGCGTCGGTGTGTTTCCGCCCAGATTTGTGGACGATGGTGACATCGAAATCTTGTAGCCGAAGGCTCCATCGTTCGCAAGCTTCGCAAGATTCGCAAGCCAACAAAGGGAATGGTGGTCACTAACTACCCTGAATGGGCGGCCATACAAGTATGGGCGGAACTTTGTTATGGCCCAGACAACAGCGAGGCATTCCTTTTCGGTTGCAGAATAGTTTTTCTCCGCTGGGGATAACGTTCTGCTCACATAAGCGATCACGCGCTCGACGCCATTTTGCCACTGAACTAATACCGCTCCTAGTCCAACGTTGCTGGCGTCAGTGTGTAATTCCGTGTCAGCGCTTTCGTCAAAATGACCAAGTACAGGCGGAGCCCGGAGGAGGTTTCGGAGGGTGTCGAACGCATGGCACTGATCGGGACCCCAAACAAACGAGACACCGTCTTTTGTAAGCTTGTTGAGGGGTTCAGTAATCTTCGAGAAGTTTTTGACAAAGCGCCTGTAATACGCACAGAGCCCCAGAAATCGGCGTAGGTCGCGCTTATTTGTGGGCACGGGAAAGGTGGCAACGGCGCGGGTTTTCTCGGGATCTGGGCGGATGCCAGCATGGCTCACAACGTGACCAAGGAACTTCAGTTCTTCGTATCCAAAATGACATTTGTCGGGTTTGAGAGACAACCCCGCTGTTCGAATTGCCTGAAGAACTGCACGAAGGCGTTCGACGTGTTGTTCAAACGTGTCTGCAAAGACCACGACGTCATCAAGGTAAACAAGACATGACTGCCATTTGAGCCCCGTGAGAACCGTATCCATCATTCTTTGAAAAGTAGCTGGCGCTGAGCATAGACCGAAAGGCAACACTTTAAACTCGTACAGACCGTCGGGAGTAATAAACGCCGTCTTTTCGCGGTCGCGCTCGTCCACTGTGATCTGCCAGTAGCCGCTACGCAAATCCATGGAGGAAAAATATTTAGCGTTGCGTATACGGTCCAACGAGTCATCTATCCGGGGTAGAGGATAAACGTCCTTTTTGGTGACCTTGTTCAGTTTACGGTAATCAACGCAAAAACGCAACGTACCATCCTTCTTCTTTACTAGCACAACTGGCGAAGCCCAGGGACTGGTCGATGGCTGAATGACGTCGTCCTGAAGCATCTGCTGGACTTGGTCACGTATAGCATCTTGCTCTTTTTGCGACACCCTATAGGCATGTTGTCGGATGGGTCTCTCAGTAGGTTCCGTGATGATACGATGTTGAGCAAGTGGTGTCTGTTTAACCTTTGACGTAGTGGCAACGCAGTCTTGAAATGAGCCGAGTATACGCAAAAGGCTTTCTCGTTGAGCCGAAGGTAGTCTCTCGTTTACGTCGAGAGTGTTCACGAAGGCCTCGTCAGGGTGTCCATTCGATGAAAATGAAGCTAACGTAGATGGACCATCGGCATCGGCAAGTTCTTCACAATATGCAATGGCAGTGTGTCTCGTTAGGTGGCGATATTCGTCGCTGAAGTTTGTGACCAGCAGGTGAGCATGCCTATTGCTAGGCTGAATGATTCCTCGGGCAACACAGATTTCTTGTGAAATAAGGAGAGACAAATTGGCCTCTGCAATTACCGCGTCAGACAGGTCCTGTCCCAATTCTACTTTGACAAAGAGGCTGCTTCGAGGTGGGAGAGTCAAAGAATCGTCGGTAACACGGAGCGCTCTTTTCCGGAATTGCGTAGTGTCATTTGCAGCGCAAAAAGGATCCTCGAACGACACAAGTAATTCACGGAGGTCGATAACGGCGCCGTATTCACGAAGGAAGTCCATTCCTAGAATGACTGGCCGGGAGCACACGCGCAATACGAGGAAAGAGCCCGCAAATGTTGACGTACGTATTCGAATGCGTGCCGTGCACATACCAGTAGGCGTCACCAGATGGCCACCTGCCGTGCGCAACTGAGGTCCTTCCCAAGGCGTGGTAACCTTCCTCAGTTCAGATGCCAGTGTTGCGCTCATTACGGAATAGTCGGCACTGGTGTCGACGAGGGCGTTAACAGCATGATTGTCGACGAAGACGGCAATTTCGGCAGAAACAATCTTTTTGCTGTCGGAGAACACTGCAAAACCGGAATCGCCCTCGTCTGGTCGTTGCGTCGAAGGAGGGTCTTTTACAGTTCGCCGGGCCGCGACTTCACCCCCAGAAGTCGCCGTTCCTAGTTTCCCCTGCGGGGACTTGGTGACCGGTTCCTGAAAGGAGCGGAAGACGATGAGGGCAAACTGGGTGACGTAGACCGGCGAGGCGATGGTGATCTCGACTGGTGGTGCCGAATAGTCGAAGGAGTACGTTGGCCCGTGAGATAGGCTTCAATTTCGCGGGGGCGCTCACCGTAGCACGGGCATCGAGCATCAGGGTGGAAGCCGCGGAGACCTAGTTGCCGGTATTGACAGTTCCGGTATACGTGACCCGCTTCGCCACAGTGATAGCAGAGCGGACGGTTATCCGAGGTGCGCCACATGCTTGCCTTGCTACCACTTTGTCTTGAGATAGACGGCGAATAGGTGGGTGGGCTCAAAAAACCTTGAGCCGAGAGGTGGGCTTGAAGCAGTGTCGTGAAATGGCTGCATAGCCTGGTACCTTGGCCGCATAGCAGTATCTGTAGCCGGTGGCGCAGGGGATAGCAATGCCGCTGCGTATGTCAGGACTGGGGCCTCGGAAATCGGCGGTGCGATTGGGGCTAGGGGTGTGACGGCCTGCCGGACTTCTTGTCTGATTACATCTGCGAGAGCTGACACAGGTGGACGGGATCCCACTGCCTGCAGCTGTCGCAATTCGTCCCGAACGATACTCCGAATGAAGTCTGCGAGGGTCTGTCTCTCGCTGTCAGAGCCGATAGCGCATGTGGCGGCCGGGATCTGGCGTTCGTATTGAGACGACCGCTGCTGCAGCGTACGTTCCATCGTAGCTGCCTCACTGATGAACTGGGCGACTGTCGTCGGTGGATTTCGCACGAGCCCAGCGAAAAGCTGTTCTTTTACTCCGCGCATCAAATGGCGCACCTTCTTTTCCTCAGGCATGGCAGGGTCCGCGCGCTTGAAGAGTCGAAGCATGTCCTCGACAAACATGGATACACGTTCGTTCGGCCGTTGGTTTCTGCTGGATATGGCTTGTTCGGCCCTCTCCTTCCTTTCGGTGTTGCAATAGGCGTCACGGAGCTGTCGGCTAAACTCTTGCCATGTTGCAAAGGAGCCCTCGTGGTTCTCGTACCACGTCTTCGCAGAATCCTCCAAGTAGAAATAAACTCGGCGCAGCTTGCGAACATCGTCCCATTCGTTGATACTGGCAACCCGATCAAAGTGATCTAGCCAGTCATCAACGTCCTCGAACATGTCTCCATGGAACGGCTTTGGTGTCTGTGGCACGTGAAAAACATGGGCGAGAAGAGAATCATGGCCATCGCTGGTTTGGACCGCCTGGCTTGTCATCGCAGTTGCCATCTTTCTGGGTGTCGATGCCAAGGGACCAAATTCAGGGGGTAATCCTCGCAGGCGGCAGCTGATTCTTGCTATGGGAGATGTAGCTGTCTCCACGATGGCCGACACAGCCGAAGTACACGTACCCAGCGTCTCCACCAGTAATGTCACGAACAAAACAAGACCGGCAGCCAGGAGTTCACTTGAACCAGAGCAACGAAGATGTTCTCTTCTTCTTCGTTCCCAAAAACGCGTATGAGCCACAGTGGCTCGTTCATCAATGGCATCAATGGTGGCAATATATATATATATATATATATATATATATATATATATATATATATATATATATATATATGTGTGTGTGTGTGTGTGTGTGCGTGTGTGTGTGTTTTCTGTGTACATATACAAGGTAAAATTTTGAAAACGAAACACGCCGCTGTCTGCCTACACTTTTGACACTCATTAAAAGAACTACACTTATAATGCAAAACATAGTCAAAAACTTCCAGGCTTACAATGGCATTTGAAAAACAGCACTATTTATGCTGTCGATACAAAATGAAAATTGGTTACAGTGTATTTACGCAGATTAACTGACGGGCTATATGTACAACTGGCACTCTTTAGTATGTTTAGGATGACCACTTTCGCATAGAGTTCATGACTCGGAGGTACCCGCGTTCCTTCAGCTAGGCTCTCTAGCTGCCTCCTGATATTATCAGCACTTGGTGCATGCAAAAAAGAAGCGCAGTAAGCACTGAAGCACGTGGTTAAAACAACACAAGCGTTTCTGAAAGCATTCTTATTATCTTCTGCAAAACTGGCATAATAAAATTGAGTCGTCACGAGTAGAAATGTTGTGAGAACGTTACTTATACTCGAATTTCCATTGAGACGATCGAGTACATGTGGACTCATATGAGGAACTGTGCTCCGGATATCGTAGATACAGCCAACAAAACAACCGCGTGATTTAATGGCGGATTGGATACTTCTCCTCTCGTTGTAGTTTGGAAGAAGCTACTTGTAATGTAGCGCTGCTTTAGAGAGAAGCTAGGCTGATCCGTGCAAATTTCTATTGTATAATTTTTTTGGTCGCAGGTCCTTGAAACAGTGAATGTCTCGACGCAGTTTTGGTGTTCCTGCATATTCACTCGTGCACCAGGACACGTAGCAGTTGTGCAAACACTGAATAAAGCTCAGAAATGCATTGAACGCATTGAGAACGAGGAATCACACGCTTCCGCTGGCTACGGTGCGCGCGCCCCTAATGCAGACGCTCCTGGGATTTTCTGTACCATGCGACTACAGCGCTGCCACCATTGTAACTCACCGAGGAATAAGCCAACATGCGGTGCAGCCTCCTCGTTCATTGCTCTGCCCTCTTCCAGCGCATGTAGTGGTGGTGCATGTTATTAGGGACTACACTACGCCTTTGCGCTGCTAAGGAGACGAAAAAATGCTTTCGAACTCCCGTGATACAGTCCCGCAAGCAGGTGTTTCTTCTTTCTTCGCGGGTCGTTGACACACCAGGCACGTCGAGTGGCGATCGACGACAGGCTTAAGCATGTCGCCCGAAAAAATAGGGCGCGGCTTCGTGGCGTAACTATGGTTGCTGACCAGGTAAGATGGCGAACCTCTGCGCAACTCTGCTTCCGTCGGGAGCATATAAAGTGACTCTAGAATGCCATTTTTTTTGCAGTGCCATCGCATGGCATTTAGCAAAATGTCAAAGTATGTCCTTCGAGACTTTAGCGAATACGAGAATCGAAACGAGATTTCACCTATAGTGAACCTTTGCAGCTATACGTCGCAAGGAAAGTTAGATTTAAGAAACAACGGAAAAGCGATAGAGCTGCAGCAAATGGCATTAAACAGAACCAACCACTTACATCTCGGTGCGAGTTCTGGCCATCTGAGTGGAAAGCGAGTGGGAAGTCTACCGGTGCACCACTTCAGTGGAGCCGCACGCAACTCCTAAACGATGACACATTACAGGCTACCGATCGCAGCACCACAAGTGGCTTGGTCCCATTTGACTTCATTTTCTGTACATTAATGCTGCTGCTATTCTAAAGTTTTTTCTCCTTTAGTGCACTATAGCACTTTTTGAGTTTTCAGGTTATTCAGACAGCGAACAAAAAATTGGCAGCATATCCACGGAGTGAATGATGGAGAGTGGGGCGAATCATTCGTACGTCCATTCGTTCTTGCTTCCATCCGTCCATGCGTCCGTCTGTGTCACCATCCATGCGTCCATCCGCCCGTCCGTGCGTGCGTTTGTTCGTGTGTCCGTCCTTTCGTTCGTCCATGCATCCGCCCCTGCGTCCGTTCATGCGTCCATCCATGCATCTGTCTGTGTGTCTGTTCGTCCATCTATTCAACACTCCAAGTACCACCATCTCGCATCTTTTCATCATATATTCCCCATATATAAGCACCGCCATCCAGCAGACATTCCAAGGACTAAATGAGAGGTGGCAAACGCACACTTTCTTACGGCTTGCGCTTCGGGTCTACTTTTCACCTTTAACCACCTCGAGTTCTTGGTATATACTAGTTGACTGTGTTCATGGCACTGCGGCCCAACGATCGCTAAACCTTTCTAAAACCAAGGAGGTTACGCCCAGCGAGTATAACGTAGCAGCCTTTTCCAGTCAGATAGTGCTCAATTTACATGCCAATGGCTGCTAATGGGAAATGAGAGACATGAGAATTCGGCTTTTACTTTCTTACGGCTTGCGCTTAGTATCTACTTCCCACCTTTAACCACTTCGAGTCAATTCATGGTATATACTAGTTCATTGTATTCATGGCACTGTGGCTCAACGGTCACTAAACCTTTGTAAAACTAAGGAGGTTACACCCAGCGAGTATAACGTAGCAACCCTTTCTTGTCAGATAGTGCTCAATGTACATGCCAATGGTTGCTAAAGGGGATCACTGCGTGTGCGTGAACTAAACTCCAAATGCTCCTGTTTCTCATTCTCCATTAGCAGCCATTGGCACGTACATTGAGCACTATTTTTCGTTGTTCAACAACACACAGAAGAAATCTCTCACCAGCACCACCTTGGAGGCCAAAATGTTATACTTGTTGCATACTACAACGGCTACGAGGGACGAACGGGGGCTGCTATAAAGAGTTTCGCCCCTAAAACGTTGGTTATGAACGATTGACAAAATGCAATAGCGTCACTCCTAGGATGTGCTGATACACTGAGACTACAGCAGCTCATTTTTTAACAATAAAAAAGTGCAAATTCTGTAGCAGACTTAGCTCTACAAACTTCAACGTTATTTTGGTTATCAAGTCATCTAGAAGATAAAAAACAAGAAAACAGCCGTACTTCAAATCTCGATCTGTCTGCTCCGAGACGTCGTAGCTCTCAGTCGTCAATAGGAGTCCCTCGATGCAGCTGGTCAAGCCTAGAATGTCCCAGCACTCGTGGGCGTTCAGGAGCGCTGCGAAAAAAAGAGAGAAAAAAAGTAAACAGGCTGAAGTAGTATACTATAATAAAGGCAGAAGTGATGTACACAGAGTAATACAGTGAATGTGGGTAGGCGGAAGGCTGGATAGTGGTTTTTGCAAAACATAGATCACCGCAATGTGTTCTGGGAGGAGGAGGGTGCCACGTGTACGGTTGTTTAGTAGTTATCTGCGTTAAAAATTTCCCCTCTTGTTTTCCCTCTTGTCAGTATCGTTCAAGCTCATTCAATCTTACCATAGTATCTCATCCTATAAGATAATGTATCTTGTGTGAGCTTTTTTTTATAGCGAATAGCTGCTACACTGATACGCTAGATAGGTTTTCTCTATCACCGCGACGTCACCAACGCAGTGATGGTTCATATAATGTCCAAATTGATAACCTCCTCCAATGCATCGCATGTTGTAATAAACAGGACCACACCAGAACAGTAGCTTTGTCACCTACTCGTTGGCCTCTTCAAGCCACACCTCCACTGTGCCCTTTACTGTCCAATACAGTTGCTTCCCCCTGGGAAAAAAGCCGTCACAGCGATTTACGGGCAGCAGAGGAAAGGCGGATCGTAACAACAATTTAAGCATTTGACACGAACAATATTTAGCTGCCGGCAGTGGTTCTCCGAAAACAATCTTAAGGGTTGAAGTACACTTCACGAGAGACGTTTGCTTTACAACATGGTAGTGACCCAGGTATTTCAAAACAAATTTGGTGACAGTGCAAGGCTTGTGGCAGGCACCCAAATCCGCACTAGCAAGCGAGGGTCGTGTGAGTGAGTGAGTGAATACACTTTTATTTGGTCAGGGAAAACGCGATGAAACGCGCATCTGACTAATCCCACGACGAAACCAAGAGGTCTAGCCTACCGGCTCGATCACGGGCACGCTGGTAGGCCAGGATTAGGTCTTCGAAGACAAGATTTCGCAGGAGCGTGCCCCACTCTTCCTTAATGAAGGTCGGGCCCAGCGACGCGCACTCCCAGAGCAAGTGAGGCAAAGTAGCATTCTTTCCGCAAACCGCGTAAGAACTATTGGTTCGAATTTCCGGATAGATCCAATTAAGGAACGCAGGAATAGGGTAAGAGTTGGTTTGCAGGATTCTGAGCGTAACCACCTGCAGTCTGTTTAGCTTGGTATGAGGTGGTGGGAAGAGCCTTCTCTCTAAATAAAAGAATTAGGTTATTTATTGTGCGTGCTAGGAGCGTCCCCGTGTTCAGGAGGAAAGTCGCCTGATCCGAGGGTAGCGCGGTCGGTAAAGCCACGCGCAGCCTCGTGGGCAGACTTGTTAAGGTTTAGAAAAACTCTCAATTTCCCCGATGTGAGCAGGGAACCTTAAGATGCTGTGTGTAGCGCTGTCACTGTTTCTGGCGTTTCTCAGAATGTGAACTTCTTGCCGTCTTACCCAGACTTTCTGAAATGCCCTGACGGCTGCTTTGCTGCTTTGGGTTCACTTTATAGGCTGTCTCTTTGACCCTATTGCTTAGTAAGTGCAATGGCCACTGGCTCAGCCACCTCGGGGTTCGTCGTTCGAATCGAGGCAAACTTTACGATCCTGCCCTGCATGTCCGCTGTCGCGTATTCAAGACCTGAGCCCAACACCAAGAACGACCATGTTTATTCCAATGCTCGTGCCTAAGTTCCTTCTTGTATTCTACGACGCTCTGTTTCATGTTGCCGCCTGTCTGTAATGGTTAGAAACATATTCCCCAGGGGCCAAGGAAGTTGCCTCTTACCGACTACCTCCAAGACAGTACGTCTTTTGAACAGGTTGCTTGATTTCTTGTACAAAAGCCTGTCGCGGAATATGAATGTGCACGCTACCACTCTCCACTGGTGCACTAACAATACTGCTCAGCTATCGTGTCACTCTACATGCCTTGTAGTCGCATGTAAGGACGTAGCCTGTTTATGCAGAAGCACAATCACCAGAACTCAGCCGAGGCATATCAGGAACAGGCCCATCGCGCATGAATTGTTGTAATAGCAGGTAAGACCACTTCTCTCGTACCTGTCGCTGCGCTGGGAGACGCTTATCATAGCGTGTGCGGCAGGGAAGGCTCCTTCTTGGAAATGCCCTGTAGTCTGAAAGGGTAGTTCTTTGCGTGTCTTCCGAGCAAGCAATGTAATTTTGTCAGGAGATACAATTTTTCAGGACTACTGTCCAGGTACACAAGAAGTCTTCTGCTGACGACCGTTGCAACTCCGCAGATCGTAGTGACCAGTCCCTCGGCGTTGATACTGTTGTTTTCAAAGGACCATTTCAAACAGCCTTTGTAGACTAGATGAAACCTCTTCACCAAGAAAGTATGTCACCCATGAACTTCCATCTTGCGCTTCGCTGAAATCTGAAGACTGTGAGCATCTGCACATCATCGGCGTCGAGCTTTGAACACTTCAGCTGGAGATTCTTCTGGCAGAGATGTCTCAGCGCACGCAGTGAAGCGTTAACCACAGCATGACGCCTTGTCATGCCTCTTGGGTGCGTGACTGCGTGAGAAGGCGCAGGAGATATATTCTCCCTTGTCTGAAGGTGTTTGTTAACTTAGTGTGCGTGCTCTTCGCTGACTTGCGCTCCCAACAGATGCCTTAAGTTCTGGAAGAGCCTTGTCTTTTTTCTCGGCAGATGGTTTGATTCCGATGACGTCGAGATGCCGCGTCGCAGAAGCATCGCAGTCAGGAAGAGAACTCATGCTGCAATTTCAGCAAGTGCCCGCAAGTGCGGATGCCATTGGTAGACGTCCCACTGTCGCTGGCCGGGGTCGGACTTCTACCGAGAACAAACGCGAGAAACGACACCGTTTGTTATGGCCCGCTTTTCTTTAGAACCTCAATCAGAATGCGCAAAAAATTGGGTGATTCGGCAGCCTGGCGAACTTTCTATGTTCAGGTGTCACGACACCGGGCGTTTCCTGCGGCGCTTCCTGCGCCTTTGGGTGGTAGAGAATCGCGAGATCGACTGGCAGACGGTTCATCAAGACGCGGCTGAGGACCACGTTGTACTAGTCAGGTAGGACGCCCTAACCAGTCAACGCGGAGACTCGAAAGTTGACCTTGTCGTAGAGGAGGCGAAACTTCTACACGTCTGCCGATGGCTTGATGGGCAGTAAAGCGATCAGATGGTCAACGTGTTTGTTGACAAGCAAGTCGCGTCGCTTCGTAGAGGTTTCGATCGCGATGTTGTAATTGTCTTCGGTTAGTCGGATGTTGTCGATTGCTCTCTTTGCCGCACCACTCAAATAGGATGGAAGGTACTTGAACTTCTCGATCTGTAAAAGGCCTTCATTCAGGTGAATCGTGGCACTGAAATGGTCCGAGAAGAACTGCCAATCACGAAGTGCACCGGAAAACTTCGGAATCTGTAGTTTCGGCAGGACCACCGTGCGATCACGTGGCATCGTTCCTTGACTGCGAATCCCACCGGCTACTTGAGAAGAGTCACTGACCTGGCTCTAGGCTGCTGGGACCACCAGCGTCGGTGTTCAGTGTTGCAGCCACCAACCTCGCAGCACTCGTTACTGTCGCCTCGTGACAGAAACACACTCTTGACCCGGCGTAAGAGCCCCTTTGGTCGTACTTTTCCGTGACCTCGAGCTTGTACTTGTAGTCGCCGTCATTAGTCGCAGCGAACATTTCTTTTTTTAGGGGAACAAGTTTGGCGTTCATCTGAGTAAGGCAGGCAACGTGGGAGTAGACATGACTGGCATCGGGAACGGAGGCTTTGAACTCGTCGGTCAGGAGCGTGATAGCTCGTGTGACGCTGGCCCTGACAACGCCACGGTTGTTGCGCAGCCGCTCCAATAAAGCCATTGGAAGTAGAAGTCTTGGAAGGGCGTGACTTGGGAGTTTTCGGCAAAAAAATATGTCGCGTATTGCACACCGGAGCCCTACACCAAGAACGTCTATGTTTAAGTCAAGTCAAGATTCTTGACGATGTGGCGCACACCCGCGCAGGGGGACTGGAAAAGAACCAGATAGTTTTCATGAATTACTTCCTTAATAACATGTTAGGTTTATCTATTCACGAGAAATAAATGAAAGATGCACCAGGACGAATTTGATGGTGGAATTGTAAATATTCCGCAGTGTAATGCTGTAATTGATTTTATGTGAATTTGGAAATGTCAAAACTTACGGAAGAATGATTTCAACACCTAAACCTCTTTGAATTTTTGACAAATATTTGCAATGCATCGACAATCTTCTAGTAGCGGTGGCTAAGAGACAAAGCCCCGAAAGACAGCACAGTGTGAGCATTTAAATGTATTCCGAGAAGGTGGCAAACGGCACCTAAATTGTTTTTTGCGTAAGGCACAGAATCTATTACCATAAATAAGGTAATGTTCAGTTGACTCTTTTACTACACAAACAGGACAATGAGGGGAGGCTGCGAGGCCAGCTCTCTGTAAATACAAATTTAGCTGCGCAATTTTACAGCGCATTCTAGTGATTGCGACCTCCGTTGCTCGCGTTTGACATCTTTTCCTAATCCAGTGATACAGCAGGTGTTTGAATTCTGGTGTGACTGTTAGAGATGGTGTAGGGAATTTCTCTAACAGCAGTTTCTTTCTTAATATAGCGCCTATTTAGAATTTCGATGCCGGTAATACCTACACAACTGGCCCATTTGAAAGCAACTGCCAACGCATCTGCCACTTTATTTAATGCCGTTATGGCCTTGAACCCAGATCAATTTGATCAGATTGAGATGCAATAGAACTAATGCTTTGAAAGCACTCTGAGCATGCGCGTTCTCATCTGTAGTAAGGAAGGCACATACTGATAGTGAATCCGTTAAAATTAATGTGGAACTTACTGAAGCAGTTATTTTACAGAAAGGAAGAATTATCACGACATTCTGCTCGGCAAAAAATGTAGAAGGCGAAGCAAAAAGGACCAATCTAGGGCAAGCGAAAAAATACGAATCCCACGTTTATCTTCACCTTGTGATGCAACAGTCGCTATGACTGCTTGTATTCCCGTGTGTGCCAGGTAATATCCTAATATAGCTTCTAAAAAACTGAGTGGCATAAAGTTTGAATTTTTGAGAAATATAGCGTCAAACTGTAATTTAACAGCATTGTTAGTGCTACTGATTAAAGAAACAGCCTTAATTTCAATGCCTGAATCATCTAGAAAGCGCTGTATATCAATAATGGGGGGTATACGAAATTTCGACCAGTGTTGTCCAAAAACCATATCAGGACGGTCAACAAAAAGTGCTTCTAAGCGCCTTACCGGCGATTCATACGGCCTGATAAATGACTGTGTGCCTAACAATTTAAAATGGGTAGTAAGTGAAAGAAGCTTAGCTTCTAAATACGAGATATTGATTGCAACAAACTTAGGGAGACCTAAGAATAGTGTCAAGGCTTGTCTATGAGTACCAGAGGATGTATCTTCTAAGCAATTGCCCCCCTACCCTCCACGTTTAACACACACCCAAACTCAAGCAACGGGCGAACATACATACAATACACTGAGATAAGAGTATTTCTCTGCATACCTAACCAACTATTACTGATTTCGCTTAATATTCCCACCGCACGACCTCCCCTTCCTGCAATGTACTCAATGTGTCTTCCAAGACATTGACTGGTCATAAATCACCCCCGGATATTTAGCATTTACTAATTGAGGGATAGGATCCAGCTGACCTAAGAGAGAGGCGTGAAAAGGGTCTTTGATTGAAAATGTTAAAACAGAACATTTCTTGACATTTAAATACAGATGTGAACTATCCAGCCACATTTCTACAGCAGATAGGTATGACTGTAATACTTGAAACAGCTTATTAATATCATTTGCTGCTAAAAAATGCAATGTCGTCTGCATACACATATGTGTGGACGTCCTGGTGCAGTAGTACAGAGCTCATCAAGATATTGAACAACACCGAGGAAAGCACGGCCCCTTGTGGGACAGCTCTTGTTTGCAGATATTTAGAAGACGAGCTGCCGCTTTTGTAGCACTAAAACGTTCTACTGCGTAAAAATCCTGCTATCCATGACTGTATATAGTTTGGGAAGTTAATGTGCAGCTGGTTGATTAACACTGTATGCTCGACGCTGTCGTACGCTTTTGCTATATTGAGAGCGACGAGGCAGCATATTTTACTTCACATTTAGCAAATTTTATGCGACTTTCAAGGTCCATATGGGCCCTGCTATATGGAGCATCCGGATTTGAAGCCAATTTGGGATGGATTAGGTATTTGTCTTTCATTGATAAAATTTGTTATTCGAACGTTTAGGATTCTCCCAGTTAATTTTACAAAGCTTGAGGTTAACGCAATGGGCCTAATGCTATCGAAAACGTATCATTTACCCGGAGCTTTCAGCAATGTTATTACCTTTGCTGTTTTGCACTCCAAAGGGAGCCATGTCATTCTTGAGGAATAGTTGATTATATCCAATAGGTACTCTTGGCACTCTTTATATATAAATTTCAACATGACCGACGTTACTCCGTCAGGGTCCGGAGCCACTGATGACAAGTTAGCTAACACCTGCGACAATCCATACCTGGAAACTTCCGTGAAGTTCCTGTCCTTTACTGCACGTGAAGAAGGTGGTGATAGTTGGCAAGAGAAGCGTTTCTCCAATCTTACCAATTACTTCGAACGAAGTTTTTACTTCTTCGGCTGGCAAACTGTTAGAGTCAGCGTTTATTGACTAGCGGAATCATTTTCTTTTTACGTAGAAATCTGTACAACACATTTTATCGTTGGATTTAGGAAGTTCATCGAACTTCCTCCTGTCGTAATCTCTCGTTGACTTGACAACTGTACGTTTAAAAACGCCTGCAACGAACTGGCAGTCCTTCCGATTTTGAGGGCAGTGATTGTACAAAACTTTTTCCATGCTGCCTTGCTGTGTCTGTAGTCTCTCGAGCAATCGTCATTCCATCAAGGAAAGTTCGAGTTATGATTAGCTGACGAGACCACGAATTCAGATTTCTCACGGAAGTTCTTTAAACAAAGAATATAGGCTCTGAGCCTTCGGCATCATGCTATTATCGGACAGAGAAGACAGCGAAGAAAGACAAGAATCCTTAAATTTCAAGTAGCTTATATGCCGACGAACAGTAGAGATTGATGAGACTATCTGAATCTTCATTTCGAAAGTTATCGGTAAGTGGCCGCTATTTGTTGCGCAGTCAGTGACTGACCGAAATGAACATTAAATTTGGAGCTTGTAAAACTTAACTCCAGTGCTGAAGAACTATTACTGTGTACGTATGTTGGGCTTCCCGAATTCCGACAAGAAAAATGATTATCTTGGGCCCATTGCCACAACTAGCTGCCACACGTATCAGTTTTTACTCCCCATGTATTATGATGGGAGTTGAAGTCACCTGATAGTAAAATATTTCCTTCACACGTGGTTATTATACTATCTAATGGCCGAGTGCCATTTACGCATGAAGAAAAATAAGCATTTACTACTGACAAAACCTGCTCTGTAGGGAGAATTGAGCCTACGACTAATATTTCGTAGGGCGGGAAGAGGAGTTTTAACGTCAATTTGGCTTCATGGCAAAGTTTGTTCGTAATCATTGTCACTATACCGCCACCTCTCGTAGGGTGGTTCAGCCTGAACAAATGGTAATTCTTAAAGTGAAGATTAGTGTCAGGAGCAATCGAAGATTCTTGAAGTAGGATTAAATGGGGATTTAGTTTCATCATCATCAGCCTGACTACGTCCACTGCAGGACAAAGGCCTTTCCCATGTTCCGCCAGTTAACCCGGTTCTGTGCTTGCTGCTGCCAATTTATACCCGCAAACTTCTTAATCTCATCTGCCCACCTAACCTTCTATCTCCCCCTTACCCGCTTGCTTTCTCTGGGAATCAAGTTAGTTACCCTTAACGGCCAGTGGTTATCCTGTCTACGCGCTACATGCCCGGCCCATGTAAATTTCTTCTTGATTTCAGCTATGATATCTTTAACCCCTGTTTGTTCCCTAATCCACTCTGCTCTCTTATTGTCTCTTAAGGTTACACCTACCATTTTTCTTTTCTTTGCTTGCTGCGTCGTCCTCAATTAAACTGAATCCTCTTTGTAAGTCTCCAGGTTTCTGCTCCGTAGCTAAGTACCGGCAAGATACAGCTGTTATATACCTTTCTCTTGAGGGATAGTGGCAATCTACCTCTTATAATTTGAGAGTGCTTGCGAAATGTGCTCCACCCCATCCTTATTCTTCTAGTTACTTCAATCTCGTGGTTCGGCTCCGTGGTTATTACCTGCCCTAAGTACACATAGTCTTTTACAACTTGAAGTGCACTATTACCTATCTCGAAGCGCTGCTCTTTTCCGAGGTTGTTGTACATTACTTTCGTTTTCCGCAGATTCATTTTAAGACCCACCTTTCTGCTCTCCTTGTTTAACTCCGTAATCATTAGTTGAAATTCGTTCCCTGAGTTACTCAGCAATGCAATGTCATCGGCGAAGCGCAGGTTACTAAGGTACTCTCCATTAACTCTTACACCTAACTGTTCCCATTCTAGGCTTCTGAAAACCTCCTGTAAGCACGCGGTAAATAGCAAAGGGGAGATTGTGTCCCCCTGCCTTACATCCTTCTTGATTGGTATTCTGTTGCTTTCTTTATGAAGCACAATGGTAGCAGTTGATCCCCTGTACATTTCTTCCAGGATGTTTATATATACTTCATCGACGCCCTGATTCCGCAGTGTCTGCATGACGGATGATATATCTACTGAATCAAACGCCTTCTCGTAAACTAATTTATCGGAAAAACCGGTACGAAACGTAAGGCTGCTGAACCAACAGCCGTAATTACCACCGCTGACCCGAATGTCTCACAAAGCAATGATCGAATGGAAAGGCTAGAAATTTTATTCGACAAAATGTCTAGGGAGCAAACAACTCAAAACCAACAGCTCGCTGAGAGTATCAGTGCCCTTGGTATGGCTCTCACTAACCTTACAGCTCGCTTAGATTTGCTTCCCGCTCTGACCGAGAGCGCAGCTGCGGCCGGCGCAATCACATCACAGACACCGTCCTCAACTCCCACGCAGCCCATTGCTCACAAAAGTCACAAAATGCCCTCGACCCAATCTGTCAGGGCAACGCCATATTCACGAAAAGATGGCAAACGCAACTAGCACGCTCTTCTGGCAGTGGAATTGTAGGAGCTACCGCAACAAATGGGCAGCTTTGCAATTTCACCTCCAATCCACCGACCAGTCCCCTGATATAATTGCGTTACAAGAAACAGGCTATCCTGCGAAACTGTCTGGATATGCCGCATTCAACGAATTTACCACTGCCGGTAAGCAACTGGCTACTGCAATACTGGTGCAACGCAATCTCACGGCAATCCAACATGACTTGTGATATACAGAAATAGCTCACACTCTCGTGGAACGTCTCCCCCACAAACGCTCAGATAGCATTGTATACGTTTTAAATTTGTATAGTCCACCCAGAGATACTACTACTCACGTTGCTTCACTTTTAAGAAAAGTTAGCAGAATAGCGGGTCACTCATAGCTGATAATAATGGGAGACTTTAATGCCAAACCTACCGAATGGAGCTACCCCAAATGTGACCACAAGGGCACTAAACTATGGGAAACGATTTGGGACTTGGGTCTTACCCTACTCACGCTCCCCGACCGACCAACCAGGATTGGGAATAGCGTCAGTCGCAACGCAACCCCCGACTTAACACTTGTTAAAAACGCTTACGCAGTTACGTGGGAAAACACTGAACGACATTTAGGAAGCGACCATTATCTGCTTTTCATCAACGTACCCACTAAAGGCTAAAAAAAAAAACAAAATTCACTACTAAACACACGAAATAGGATGTCTTTCGATTCCTGAGAGACAAGGGCTTAACCACCACCATCGAAGATCTCCATGAGTGTACTACCAATCTCACTAATGATGCTAAACGGGCTACATGCGAAACCCCAATAGAGCGGGACGGCCCCGTCCCGGACTCAAAGCTTGTGCACCTGTGAGAAGCACAAGCCAGCTTACATCACCGATGGCTCCGCCAAAAGCACAATCGAAAGTTGAAACGCCGACTTGCGCAAAAGGACAGGGACATCGAGGAGTACTAAAAAAACTTAGTCAAACGCAATGACATCAGCTATGCGACAGGCTCAATGGTCAGCTAGGAAATAAAAACAGCTGGCATCTCCTCAGGCACTTATTGCATCCTGAGCAGACTGAAAGCACGTCGCGCAATAAAATGCATCAGCTCGTTTACAAATACACGGGCACCAACCATGAATTAGTGGAAGAACCGAAAAACAGGCATTTAAACAAAAGCATTTGATAATGTGTCCCATGCTGCTGTACTAGACAACTTTCCCAAATGAACGTCGGCAGTCGCCCTTACAATTATAACTTTTCTGCATGAACGCATGGCTGATCTAGCTATTGGCGACCTAAAAAGCGACAAAATCACCCTTGGAACACGGGGCACTCCACAAAGAGCCCTGTTATCACCATTCCTCTTTAACATTACGATGCGTGGCCTGTCCGTTCTCTTGGATCAGATCCCAAACATTAGGCACTCGCTTTATGCTGATGATATTACCATATGGACCTGCACAGGCTCAGATGGGGAAATCTGTGACGCGTTGCAGACAGCCGCCGACACTGTACAGGAATACGTAAAGAAAGTGGGCCTTAGTGGTTCTCCCAACAAATCCGAGCTCTTAGTAATCAGAACCAAAAACATGAAGGATGACCCCTACAGTGGAGCACGCTCCGCGATCAATATCACAGTAAATAAGAACGTTGTCCCCACTGTTCGCACAATAAGGGTTTTAGGAATGCTCATCCAGCATAATACTCATAACACAGAAGCTGTCAACAAGTTACAGGCATCCGTTCAGCAAACGACTAGGCTTCTAAGAAGAGTGGCAACGAAAAATCAGGGAATGAAGGAATCCGACCTATGCAAATTAATCCACTCTTTTGTAATCAGTCGAGTCACCTACTCGTTCCCCTACTATCAACTCAGAAAGAATAGTCTAGAACAACTAAACTCTCTCATTAGACAAACATATAAACGTGCCCTAGGACTTCCCAGATACGCAACCACAGAAAAACTACTGCGCCTTGGTATCCACAACACAGTGGAGGAACTAATAGAAGGGCATTTGACGGCCCAAAAAGAAAGGCTCTCACGAACCGAAGCAGGTTTACACATACACAACCGTCTCGGACGACGCACTAGTTGCATGCTCAATAACAAGGTTTTCTTGCCAGCGGTGACTCGTGCAGACATTATAATCAAACCCCTGGCCAAAAATATGCTGGCAGGAATACATGACGAGAGACGAAAGGCAAGAGCAGAAAACCTCGCAAAACAAATTCAGGATCGCCCAAATGTTCTGTATGTTGACGCCTCCTCGACAAGCGAGAGACCGTTACACCATGTGCGCGGTGACCGGCAGTGAAGAACTTATTACTGAAGCCACCGTAAAAACGGCCTCAGCATTAGAAGCAGAAGAAGCCGCCATCGCACTGGCCACCTCGATTCCGGCTACCAATTCCATCCTGAGTGATTCGAAAACAGCGCTGATGAGTTGTACGATGGGCTGTGTTGGGCTGAAAGCGGCCAACATGATCAAAAGTAAGAAACGGGACATTAAAATACAACTTATATGGGTGCCCGCTCACGCGGGGAATCCAGGGAATGAGGCGGCTTACCACGTAGCCGGAGGTTTAATCAACCGGGACGTGGACCCCTCCACCCTGGACTTCCCGCATGAAGGGATCACCACGTATAAAGAAATTACAGCGTATTACCGAGAGAACCGCAAGACATACGCGGCCCCACAGGCAGATATGTCAAGGGAACAGGCCATGATCTGGAGGCAAATCCAAACAGATTCCTTGCCCAGCCCTCATTGGCTGTCTAAAATTTATCCAGAAGAGATTACACCTAACTGCCGACAATGCAGCTGCGTAAAAGCTACCCAAAATCACATTCTTTGGGAATGCGAGGGTAACCCCCACCAAGAACAATATTGCCAGCTTCCTCCCTCGAGGCGTGGGAGTCGCTCCTGTCGTCAGCTGACTACCATCTTCAGGCAGAAGTGGTCAACTGGGCTGAAACGGTCGTGGCAAGCTTTCGGCCACCACCCTTACAACCCCCGGCAAATTAAGTTTACCGACCTTGCTATGCCATCAATAAATTTGTTTCTCTCTCTCTTAGCGTTTGGTTCAGTTTTCGTGCCTTCCATCGGGTTTATTCTTTGTGCCTTTCATCAAAGTAGCCACGCCTGCTTGACATCAATCAGATGAACAAGCCTAGCTTAAGTCTACCTCAAGGTCGGTGGAAAATTTTTTTGTGGATGACTCCACGTTGCTCTTGATTCTTTTGCATCAGTCTGCCAAGTCTCTGGGGGTGAGTGCAAAGTCTCTGGGTAACCAGTATCATAAGATGCACTGGCGATGGCGGGATCTTGGTGGCGCTTCTGGCGTTGCTGCTCCTCAGATGTCAATATGCGGGAGAAATTTCGGCACGCTTCTACGTGGGCAGCAGTTTCAGACAGGGGTGTACGTTCTATAGAATCGGCACTATACAAATAAATAGAGTCCATGGTGGAGGATGACTCACGCGCATGATACAGAAAGAGAAAAATCCCGTGGTGGCCTGCATGGCAGTATTGTAGGCATATGTGATAAATGGGAGCACATGGTCGCCATCGCTGTCGTCAGGCGTGACGTACATGGCCAACATGTCACCAGAAGTTCAATTGAAAGGTTCAGTTGTCTCATTAGTCTGCGGGTAATATGCAGCTGTTGTGCGATGAATGATACAGCATTTTTAGAAGAGAGATTCATTTACGTCGAAGAGAAACACTCGGCGTTGGTCACTAAGTAATTCACATGAGGTCACGTGGCGCAGGATTAGCGAGGTAACATTGTGTGCAGTAGCACTATAGGTAGAGATGAAACTTCTACATCACGATGGCCATGATTACCCACTGGGTGCTGCCAGAAGGGCTCGGCAAAAGATCATAAATATTGATTTTTACACGATAAAATACGAGCTTTGGACAAGACAAAGGTCTCCCTGGCGCAGCTGAATGGTGAGGAAGATCCTTGCGACGTTGGCACGTGAAGCAGGAGCGTACATAGTGACGAACGAAGGGAGCTTTACGCCGCGCCTGAAGGCATGGGCGTTCCAAAGTTTTAGGTGAGCTTGCGCGGCCGTACTGTGGGTGGTCGATAAGCGCCGCCCTTATGACCGAGCGGAAATGAAGAGAAAGAACGAGCTAACATTTTCAACCGTGCGTAGGGTAATTACGGTGGCATAAAAGTCCATCATGAATGGTCGAGAAGTGTGGTTGGCGACGCAATGACCGATTGGCAGGAGGGGTCGATGACATATACCGAAAGTTGAACATGAAAACAACTAGGGGTTCATTCTTCTGCTCTAAACCATGTTCGCCACACAGAAGGGAGAACTCGACTAACGGCGTAACGGAGAATTGTCAAGCCATGTAGTGGGGAGCGAGACAAGGCGCTTGCGTTTGAGCGTTTTCCATCAGAGTGGTAGAGCAGGCTAATTTTGTACTCTTGTAGCTGAAGCACCCATCGAGCGAGGCCACCTGAAGGTTCTGCATATGAAAAAAGCCAGTTAACGGTGGCTCGATACACACACACACACACACACACACACACACACACACACACACACACACACACACACACACACACACACACACACACACACACACACACACACACACACACACACACACACACAACACACACACACACACACACACACACACACACGCACACACACACACACACACACACACACACACACACATATATATATATATATATATATATATATATATATATATATGTGTGTGTGTGTGTGTGTGTGTGTGTACGGTACATGACTGTATAAATGCTATTGCAGTTAAAAAATACAGGTGAGGGAATGAGAAAGATGTCAGAATGAAATAAGAAATAAAAAGAAACTTTTTGATCAAGTCTAGGTTGTGGGGACGTTTTCAATAAGGCGATGCGAAAGCTATGAAGTATGATGACAATACGGTTTATTATGCGCCAGAAGATTTACAAGATGCCACTGAGTAGATTAGGGCTTACCTTTCAGGAGGAATCCCTGGTTCTCACAGAGGGCTTTAAACCCCTCTGTTATCAAAGCTCCTCCAACCACAATCTCTTCGGGGCAGTCTGGGTGAGTGAGACCAGAAGTACACTCCGGGATATCGACACTGGGAAGAGTGATGTGCATTAGCATTCGAGTGCTCATTTGTAGGGCTGCTTACAGCAGGCGTGAATTGCAGCCGCTGCACAAGAAGGTAAGCGCAAGTTACTTATGAACGGAATTGATATGCTGGGCGATTTCATGATAGGCATGAGATGTGTGTCATGTAACATTAGTGTATACATACTACGCTCATGATGCACTCGCGGCCATTTCGCTAGCTTCGCATGTACCAAACTCGGTACTGTGCGATGCGAACGAGCGACATAGATAAACGACACATGGAAACATGATAATCACTACATGCGTGTCAGGTAACAACATCACGACATGCCACACTGATGATGCTCTCGCCGCCGTTTCGCTGGCTTCACATATGCGCATTGCGGTATTCCGTGACGCCAATGGATGACGAAGGCATGTAATTAAGTAAAGTGTGGGATTGGGCTAGTTGGTAATCCATATAAAACTTCTAGGCGCGTAAAACTTCAGACAACTAACATAAGAGACAAGGACGAGCGCAGACTTTCAACTGATTTTATTACTACTACGACACACATATATATATTAGAAAGAAGATAAGCAACACACAAAAAAAGGCGAAAAGAGAGATTGCAAAAAACATCACACAAAATCAAAAGGCGAAAAGAGAGATTGCAAAAACATCACGTGCTCACCCTGGGCCCTCACGTGCCGAATTTAAAAACGCCAATTCTTTCCCAGATAATGCTATCGATGGTTTGCTGATACAGCTACCTCGAGCAATTGCTGCAGCTTCAATTACAAGTCTTGTGCCTTCATTAGGGTGGGACGCGAGAACCCTTGTCTGTTCGAACAAAGGCTGGCATCCACATTCGGAACAATGAGCGGCCAAAAAACCGTCCCGTCCTGCATTTCTTACTTTCTGGCAATGTTCTTGAAGTCTTACATTGAGGCACCTGCCCGACTGACCGACGTACTCAAGTCCACAAGACAAAGGTACGCCATAAACAATCCCTGTTGCACACTCAACAAACTTCTTTCGGTGCTTAATTTCTGTCCAAACAAGCCCCGTAGGAACCACTACGAGTAGCTGCAAAATTAAGCACCGAAAGAAGTTTGTTGAGTGTGCAACAGGGATTGTTTATGGCGTACCTTTGTCTTGTGGACTTGAGTACGTCGGTCAGTCGGGCAGGTGCCTCAATGTAAGACTTCAAGAACATTGCCAGAAAGTAAGAAATGCAGGACGGGACGGTTTTTTGGCCGCTCATTGTTCCGAATGTGGATGCCAGCCTTTGTTC
Organism: Rhipicephalus microplus; assembly: GCF_043290135.1. Lineage (NCBI taxonomy): Eukaryota > Metazoa > Arthropoda > Arachnida > Ixodida > Ixodidae > Rhipicephalus > Rhipicephalus microplus. The sequence goes on along the minus strand of NC_134700.1, from coordinate 116,463,483 downwards.
GAACAGACAAGGGTTCTCGCGTCCCACCCTAATGAAGGCACAAGACTTGTAATTGAAGCTGCAGCAATTGCTCGAGGTAGCTGTATCAGCAAACCATCGATAGCATTATCTGGGAAAGAATTGGCGTTTTTAAATTCGGCACGTGAGGGCCCAGGGTGAGCACGTGATGTTTTTGCAATCTCTCTTTTCGCCTTTTGATTTTGTGTGATGTTTTTTGCAATCTCTCTTTTCGCCTTTTTTTGTGTGTTGCTTATCTTCTTTCTAATATATATATGTGTGTCGTAGTAGTAATAAAATCAGTTGAAAGTCTGCGCTCGTCCTTGTCTCTTATGTTAGTTGTCTGAAGTTTTACGCGCCTAGAAGTTTTATATAGAAGGCATGTAAGCGGTGTAAACATGATAGCCATGAGATGCGTGTCATGTGAGAACATGACTACATGCCACAGTCAAGGCGCCAATACATTTTGACGTGACGCGGTCCGCGTGCTCGCCGGCGTTCATTTCGTCGCGTCACGCCGGCGATGCCAAGCCAGGCACCGATCCTGCCATATACTCGCAGGCGCGAGCCGCGCTGCGTTGCTATGACACATGCGCGTTTAAGCGCGTCCGGCATCCCTCCGTCACGAAGAGAGGGAGACGCAGTGTTGTCTGCGTAACGCATCAGTGCTAAATGCAGCTTGTCGCATTTCGCGCCGGTTGCCGTCGGGCCGGGCCGATGGACGCTGGTCGCGCCTCGCGTCAGAGTATAGAATGCTTGCGTTTCGCTAACGTAGCGTCGCTGTGCCCAGCGAGCGCGCGCGTCATAGCTACATTGGAGTGTATTGGGCCCTTCTTGATGCGCTAGCGGCCGTTTTGCTAGCTCCACATATACCAAATTCGGTGCGTGACGTCAATCTAAAACGAAATATATGACTGTTACAAACATGATAATGCTGACACGCTCTGTCATGTAAGAACATGACCACCGACTACGCTCATAGCGCTCTCGTGACTGTCTCGCTAGCTCTATATTAAATAAATGTGGTATCACATGAAGTGAATAGATGACAAAGATAAAAGACACATCCAAACATGTTGGTTACGACACGGAAGTCATGCACGGTATTATGTACTTCCACCTCGTAACGTTGTGCTGATTTTAAGGTGATTTATCAACATATATCATTCATTCTTCGCATATAATCGATTCCCACTGTACATGGGATCTGCCATTCCTTTTTAAGGTAAGGAAAGTATCTTTCTAGGTTTTCAGATAAAAAGAGCGTGCGTTAAGTTCAAGAGAATCTCTTGTAATTATATGTAGGTCAAAAACATTTCTTTCAATATATTTGACCAAATGAGGAAAGGAAAGTGTATAAAATGAGCGCGTTCTAAAGCTCTTCTCATTAACCATTGCTATTAGGGCTCATCGGTTTATGAAACCGAATGTCATCAAGGGCCTGTGTTTGTAAACAGTGAAAGAATCTATAGTGTAGTGTTTCTTTTGTGTGCGCTGAAATGCCGCCAGTAAATTGGGCTATGTGAGCTCGAGTGCACTTACTTCCATATTCCCGTGGGAAGAGAGTGTGCCTTATTCATTTCATCATGTGTGGCATCGGTATCCTCAAAACTTGAACGCATAACTTCTTTTTTTTTTCACACAAATGTGTTTTATGCTGGGGTCTCCCACGACTCCGATAACGAGTTTCTGTCACAGACGAGGCATTGTGAACTATATACTGTAGGCATTGATTAAGCACACCTGCTCTCCTTACACATATTCATCATCATGAGTGGTCGTCATCTTCATCTGCAGTGGGGACTTGGCTTGTCTGAGTTCTGTGCCTTGGGCGTGGTCGCTTCATCGTGTCTTCCGGGCCTAATAATGGTTGCCTTCACCGTTACATCACAAGTGGTGGAGTGTGCTCTACGATCTTCCGTCCTCTCCCAGCCCGACCTACCTCCTGGAGATCCACTCAGGTCGTCGTTTGTGCCAGGTGTCCAGTAACATGCCTCAGGACGAGCCAACCGGCACTTCTGCGTCTACTTCCACGGCCCCGGCTACCGCGGCCTATCCATCGTGGATTATTACCGCGCACCAGCGTGAGCCGCCCACGTTCGCCGGACTTCGAGGTGAAGACGTGGAGGATTGGTTGGACCAGTTCAATCGAGCGAGTTCCACTAACAACTGGGATGATCCTATCAAGCTTCGCCGTGTTTTTGTCCATCTGACAGGCGTAGCGAAAACATGGTTTTTCAATCATGAAACGGACATTACGGACGACACGTTTCAAGCAACAGCTTCGCCAAATTTTCGGCACCCCGGGGGTTCGTTGAGCTCTCGCGAAGAAGACACTGGATGCTCGCAAGCAACAATGCGGTGAGTCTTACACATCCTACATAGAGGATGTTCTTGCTCTCTGTCACCGTTTCAAAACGTCCATGTCTGAATCAGAGAGAGTTCGTCATATATTTAAAGGGATCGGCACGGTCGCCTTCAATGCCTTGATCATTCAAAACCCGACTACAGTCGCTGACGTTGTTGCCACGTGCCAACGCCTAGAGGAACTTGAATCCCAACGGTTACCGCCGGACAGTGCTGAAAACATCACCACGACTGATGCCTCATTGCGTGCCATAATCCGGGCGATTATACGGGAAGAGCGGCAATCGTTCGGCCTCTCAATGACGCTGAGTCCGCCTCCCACCTCCAACACTGTTTTGCGCGACGTTATCAAAGAGGAGTTGGCGTCCATGACTGGGCCAGCGTATGTAGACGCTCCAGTACCTCGAACCCAGCCGACGTACGCACAAGTCATCGCTGCCTCACCACCCGTCGTACAACCGATGCCCGCACACTCCGGTTGGCTCAGATGTCGCTCAACGTCTCCAAACGCGACATCTGAGCCAACCAGTTCTTACCGCTCTACTAGACGCCGCTCACCCTCACCCCTCCACCGCTCCACGTCTCCATTGCGACCTGTCTCGCAATTCACCAACAAACGCCCGGAAAACTAACCTCTGCAGCTTTTGGAGGAAAAGCTGCATCGAACGAAAAGACAGAAATTTCCCCAGTGCGTCCACATAATACGATATCTGTTTTAATAGAAGGTGTGTACGTGGACGCTTTAATCGACACTGCTGCTTGTTTATCTGTGATTGATCGTTCTTTGTGCTCACGTCGGCGAAAAGTCACCACCCCTTATGATGGACCTACACTGCACGCTGCTCAACGGGACGCCATTAGACCTGCTGCTATGTGCACCGCTCGTGTTTTCATAGCTGGTCTTCTTCATTTTGTGCAATTGGCTGTGCTGAGTTCGTGTGCCCACCAGCTTATATTAGGCTGGGATTTTCTGTCTACGGCAAACGCTGCCATCTGCTGTCGAGAAAATGTTGTTCATATGATGGAAACTGACTATGCCCTGTATGCGGATGACAAGCCCGTTCACTTGCTCGCTGCTGAAGATACCGAGCTACCACCTGGTCATCAGCGGATAGTTGCCATAACTTCTAATGTGATCGACTCTGGTGACGTGTTTGTCCAACCATCTGCACGCTGTCTCACAAGAGGTATAGCCCTTGCTTCAGGTCTAGCGCGGTTCCACAATGGCTCCGGACTTCTCTGCGCTACAAACCAGACTTCTGGGAAAATTCTCATTCCTAAAGGCACCACAATGGCTTGCGTTTCTGAATCTCAACCTGTCTCTGTTGTCCCGCTTATGCCAGCGTGTTCTGACCTTCCTTCTATTGGACGTTCATCTAGCGTTTCTGTTTTTGCTGCGACTATTAGTCCAGAACTGACCTCTTCAGAGACAGATGAGTTGCTTGCCTTGCTACAAAAGCATAGGAGATTGTTTGAAGCCCATTCCTCATCTCTGGGATAGACGTCCATTATTAGGAATCGTATCCAGACCGATGGCACTTCCATGGTACGCCGTCAACCATATCGCGTCTCTTCGTCCGAGCGTTAGATCATTGAACAAAATGTAGCCGATATGCTGCAACGGAACGTTATACGTCACTCCGCGAGTCCTTGGTCATCCCCTGTTGTTTTAGTAAGAAAAAAAAAGATGGCTCCGTGCGATTTTGCGTGGACTACAGAGCACTTAATAAGATTACCCACAAGGATGTTTACCCCATGCCGCGCATAGACGATGCTTTGGATTCACTGCAAGGTGCTGAGTACTTCTCAAGCCTAGACCTGCGTTCAGGTTACTGGCAAATACCCATGCACGAGGGTGGCAAAAAAAAGACAGCGTTTTCAACAGCAGATGGGCTGTACGAATTCAACGTCATGCCATTCGGCCTTTGTAATGCTCCAGCAACATTCGAGCGGACGATCGACAGTGTTTTACGATGCTTGAAGTGGAAGACTTGCTTGTGCTATTTAGACGATATCGTTATTTTCTCGTCAACCTTCCCTCAACACTTGCAATGACTGGACGAAGTTCTTACGTGCCTTGCAAACGCAGGCCTTCAGCTTAACACCAAGAAGTGCCGTTTTGCGAGCAAGACGATTAAAGTGTTAGGCCACATCGTAAGCAAGGACGGTATTCGTCCCGATCCTGACAAGATTTCCGCTGTCCAACACTTCCCGCGTCCTGAAAAAGCCAAAGACTTGCGCAGTTCCCTCGGCCTCGCTTCTAATTTTCGCCCATTCATTCGAGACTTCGCCTCAATAGCTTCACCATTGCACAAGTTGCTCGGATCAGGCGTCGCCTTTGTGTGGTCTCCTGAATGTGAAGCGGCGTTTGCTCAACTGAAGTGTGCACTCACATCCGAACCAGTCCTCTGCCATTTCGACGAAACCACGCCTACGCTCCTGCATACAGACGCTAGTGGTCGAGGCATTGGTGGAATTCTCCTACAGCGAGACAAATCTTCACGTGACAAAGTCGTCGCATGCGCGAGCCGTGCACTGACCCCTGCCGAAAAGAATTATACCATCACCGAACAGGAGTGCCTCGCGGTCGTATGGTAGATACAAAAGTTTCGACGTTATCTCCACGGCCGCCACTTTACTGTGGTTACGGACCATCACGCCTTTTGCTGGCTCTCGACAATCAAGAACTTGTCCAGCTGCCTTGTTCGCTGGATTCTTCGCTTACAAGAATACGACTTCACAATCACATACAAGTCGGGAAACAAGCATCAAGACGCCGACGCACTTTCGCGTTGCCCGCTCTCTTCGGAGCCACTTAACAAACCCGCCACTGCCGCACTCGAGAAGCTTTCGGCCATATCTTCCCTACATGTTTCGTCATTAGCTACTGTGGACCCAACTTCTCCAAGCGGTTTGTTCTTATCTCACCAACGTGCTGACCCTTACTGTCGCCGCATCATGGACCGTCTTGACGGGACTTGCCGACCCCCTAACGCCCGTCTTCGCCGTCAGCTGACGCAATTCAAGCTCAACAACCACGTCCTGTACCGTCATATCTACCACCCGGATGGTCAACGCTGGGTGCCCGTTCTACTTCGCTCTCTTCGGGCTCAAGCCCTCAAGACATATCACGACGACATGTTTGCTGGACACATGGGCTTCCAGAAAACGTATGACCGCATAAGATGTCACTACTACAGGCCGGGCTTGTTCACCTGTGTCGTGAAGTACGTTGCCTCATGCGCCCTTTGTCAGCGTCGCAAGCTACCTACATCGACTCGAAGTGGACAATTACAACCGCTCCCGTGTCCCCTGCAACCATTCGAGGTAGTTGGCATTATCTTATATGATCCGCTTCCTATTACTGTCACGGGCAATCGATGGATAGTTACACCTGTCCACGACCTCACCCGCTACGCCGAAACAGCTCCCGTGCCTTCTGCATCAGCTTCGGAAGTGGCCGACTTCGTCCTTCGAGCAATAATCCTTCGACACGGAGCTCCTCGTGTAATTCTGAGCGACCGTGGAAGAGTATTTCTTTCAGAACTCGTGGAAGAAGTGCTCAAGGCATCCAGCACTACACACAAAACAAGCTCCAGTTACCATACTCAGACGAACGGCCTGACTGAGCGCTTTCATCGTACACTTTCAGATATGATAGCGATGTATATCGAACCCGACCACAGAAACTGGGACACCATTTTGCCATTTGTTACTTTTGCATATAATACCTCTGTACAGCGCACAACCGGTTACTCGCCGTTCTACCTCGTCCACGGTCGCTTCCCTTCTTCTTTCCCCGATGTTTCGTTCTTCTCTGCGCGTGTGAAACCATGTTCATTTTCAAGTGAAGAATACGTGTCTCGTCTACTTCATTGCCGCCAGCTGGCTCGCGTCAACATTGAAGCCAAGCAACAGGATCGCAAGCTTGAATATGATGCCTCTCATCGTGCCGTGTCTTTCAGCCCTGGCGACGAAGTCCTCCTCCTTACACCCATTCGCACTCCCGGACTGTGCGAGAAGTTTCAATTACGTTTTATTGGCCCCTACACTGTCTTGGAGCAAATGTCTCCTGTGAATTATCGCGTGACACCCGTTCTTCTTCCGACGGACCGCCGCTACAGGGCAGCAGAAATAGTCCACGTATCCCGCATCAAGCCTTTTGTACGGCGTTCATCTTCGCTTTAAACTGCGGCCAAGAACTGCGGTCAGGATGACAGCTTTCACGTGGGGGGAAGTTAGTGTAGGCATTCATTAAGCACACCTGCTCTCTTTACACATATTCATCATCATGAGTGGTCGTTATCTTCATCTGCAGGGGGGACTTGGCTTGTCTGAGCTCTGTGCCTTGGATGATTATTCTGCGAACAGAATAATCATCCACCTCATGATTATTCTGTTCGCAACAGTCACATATCTTCGTCATCCATTCACGTCGCGTAATACCTAACTTGGTATAAGTGAAGCTAGCGAAACGACCACGAGCGTATCATGAGCGTGGCATGTAGTCATGTTCAAACAAGACACGCATCTCATGACTGTCATGTCTGTACTAGTCATATACCTCAGTCATGCATTCACGTCCCGCAATGTCATATTTGGTACAGGTGAAGCCAGCGGCACCACTACAAGCGCACCATGAGCGTGGCGTGTAGTCATGATTCATGACTTATATGATATAAATGTTATGAGTTTCTTGTTAGGGTCTGTCGCTTGCGTTCGCCAGGCAGTCATGTCATACTATACTAGTTTTGCAACATGTCAGGTGAACGAAACCACCGCGAGAGCTGCAAGATCATGAAATGTAAATCATAACTTTTATGATATACATGTCATGATTTTAAGTGTGAATACACTTTATAAGCGACCCCAAACCATCCACCGCCGTCGGCGGCGTCCGCAGTCTTCTCTCTATCTTTAAAAGAAAGAGGACTTGGCGGGCCGCAGCGCGATGCTCTACCGAATAAGCCACGGACGCGACGCTGATATCGGTGTCAGTAACGCACCTTATATCTTTAACGCCGCGGCGCGCGCCCCACTCCCCCTTCACTCGCTCCTCCGCTCTCCTCGCTCGCTGCAGCTGCGCGCGCACCCCTCTCTCTCGCGCGCCCGCCTTCTCTCTAAGTCTCCCGTCGAGAGCGGGTCGTGCGATGGATGTCCCGGAGGCAACGCTACCATCAACAACGAATGCAGTACAACCGAATGCCAGCACTGCACCCGTCGTTGGAGGTGACAGTACCGCGGTGGTTTCGCCGACGTTAGAAGACAAGGCGGCGCTGCGAAGGGCTTGTGAGACCGAACGTAAGCGGGCGAAGCGTGCAGCGGATGCCAAACTGCGTGCTCGCGAGGTCGAGTGCAAGCGGGCGAAGCGTGCAGCGGATGCCGAACTGCGCGCTCGCGAGGCCGACGACAAGCGGGCGAAGCGTGCAGAGGATGCCGAACTTCGCGCTCGTGAGGCCGAGGACAAGCGGGCGAAGCGTGCAGCGGATAGTGAACTGCGCGCTCGCGAGGCCGAGATGAGGCGTCAGCATCGAGCCGCGAACGCGGCCCAAGAAGCGGAACGGCAACGCAAGCGTCAGGCGGAGAAGGGCGTGAACTACAACGATAACACGAATAGGTGCTAATCTGTACTGTAGTTTGTGTGTGTGTGTGTGTGTGACGCGCTCGCGATGTGTGCATTTAATGCATCGTACAAAAATCGTGAAGTGTAAATAAATAATACTTCGTACATAATGTATCTGTGTACAAATGCTTCATGACAAAGAACACTTAAATTCATTAATTACACTTTAATCATAATCATCAGTAATAAAACTCCCTAGCATTTCCCCGAGGGTGAACATGGTAAAGTGCGAATGCACGGAGTGATGCTATGAGGGGGAGTAAACTTAAAATCCGTTGGCATTCGCCAGTGACTTAACGTAAACTCCCCCGTGTGATCAAATTGCGATTCCCAGGAACCAATACACCATAAAGGCACCATAGTGTGATTAATAAATATAATAGTGCGAATTAATAAATACCCCTCATAGCATCACCCCGTGCATTCACACTTAACCATGTTCACCCTCGGGGAAATGCTTGGGAGTTTTTTCGTGTTATGACTGGTCAAATATGTTCTTCATACAGTCATGTTATGCCATACCAAGTTCGGTATCGATAAGCGGCTAGATAGATAGATAGATACGCTCAAATATATATATATATATATATATATATATATATATATATATATATATATATATATATATATATAAATATATACATATATATATGTATAAGTATCGTTTCATATTTTTTTTTCTTATGGGCCCTAGCCAGCCGAAAAGGGAAAAGAGAACGAAGAAGCGTGTGTTATTGCTGTTAGCGCTTCGTTTGAACATACATGCTCGTGTCTTACTGCCCGGTGTTCCTGTCTTGTCTCTACGACACTTGGTGCGTGAGAATATATATATATATATATATATATATATATATATATATATATATATATATATATATATATATATATATATATATATATATATATATATATATATATATATATTGTGGAGGAATGGCTGGACGATTTCGAACGTGTCGGCGCTGCTAATAAGTGGGATAACACCTACAAACTCGCTCACGTTTCATTACACCTCACGGGTGTCGCGAAGACGTGGTTTCTCAACCACTTCATCGACATCCCCGACTGGTCAGCCTTCAAAGATCAGCTTCGCCATGTCTTTGGCACGCCGGCTGTTCGTTCGGCTCTCGCAAAGAAAGCTCTCGCGACTCGGAAACAGCACATCGGGGAGTCGTATACATCCTACATCGAGTATGTTCTTTCATTTTGCCGCCGGGTTGACACACCATTGACAGAATCAGACAAGGTACGCCAGCTTCTTAAGGGAATTGCACCCGTCGCATTCAATGCCCTTGCAATCCAGAATCCGGCTACCGTTGCTGACGTTGCGACAACCTGTCAGCGCCTGGAAGAACTTGAGTCTATACGCCTACAACCAGACAGTGACGCGGCCAGTAATACGACTGATCCAAACCTGCGAGACACGATAAGGGCGATTATACGCGAAGAATTAGAATCAATGGGATTCACACTACCTTCAGTGTGTCCCATTCAGTCTTCTTCAACGTCATTGCGGGATGTCATCAGGGAAGAGCTCACGTCCATGACCCACATGGCCAACCTGCAGCCCACTGTCTCTCGTACTCTCCCATCTTTCCCGCACACCGCCACCGCGCCACCAGGCACCATCAGCTCGACGTCCCCGCCACGAACGTACGCGTCGGTTGCTGCCGCACCTCCCACAAGCTTTCCCACAAGCTTTTCATCCCCACCGCCTGAGCCGTCATCTGTCCCTCTGACTGCTCTCTCTCCCGGTGCAGTTAGCGCAAGCTACTACCCTCCTTATCGATCGACTCGGCCTACGTGCTATTATTGCGGCTATCGTGGTCACACTTCACGCTTTTGCCGTAAGCACCAGCAAGACGAGCGCCAAGGGTATGACATACGCGAACGGGACTATACCGCAGGAGCCTTGTACCAGGGCCGCCGTTATTCGTCACCGCCGCGTCGGTCTCCATCTCCGCCAGCACCGGGTGAACTGCGCAGTAGTCACCGATCAACCCGACACCGTTCACCGTCGCCCCACCGTCGCTCCTCTTCTCCTCTTCAGCCTGCTTCCCTTACTTCTGATCAGCGTCCGGAAAACTAAGCGATGCAGTTTTTGGAGGGCAAACTGCATTTCAACACAGGACTCCAATTCCTCCAGCCCGCCCCTACAATATGATTGCGGTCACAGTTGAGGGAGTGGACGTTAATGCTTTGGTGGACACAGGGGCTGCGTTTTCTGTTATTCGTGCTGATTTGTGTGCCGTCTTCGAAATGTCACGACGCCTTATGATGGACCGACACTGGTTACAGCCCAGGGAACAATGATTCGCCCTTCCGCTCTCTGTACTGCCCGTGTACTAACGACGAAATTCTTCATCATATAGAATTCGCTGTGCTATCCCCGTGCTCCCGAGAACTCATTTTAGGCTGGGACTTTCTTTCCTCTGCTTCTGCGGCTATTTGTTGTGCACAACGTGTTGTCCATCTTACTGACATGGACCACTTTCTTGACGACGAAACCTACAGGCCACTTCGACTCATCGTTGCTGTAGACATCGAGTTACCACCAAACGAACATCAATTAGTCACAGTTTTTTCCAACGACCTCGACTCTGGTGACATTTTGGTCACTCCGGCACCGCGTCGCCTTAATAAAGGCATAGCTCTCGCATCTGGTGTGGCTCGCTTCAACAATAGATCAACTGTCCTCGCTGCTACCAAGACCACACAAGATAAAATTTTACTGCCACGGGGTACTACTGTCGCCTGCGTTGCCGATCTGGAACCTAATTGCGTTGCGCCTCTTACACTTGTTTCGTCTAAAGGCCATCCTGCAGATCATGCTGCTTCCTCGGCCTTTACAGCAGCCATCAATAAAGACTTCACAGACTCACAGAAGCAGCAGCTGCTTGATTTGTTGGAAAAGCATGCAAACTTCTTTGACGTTCATTCATCCACCCTGGGCCAGACAACCGCTACAGCACATTGTATTCAGACCGACGGAACATCCATCGTGCACCGCCGTCCGTACCACGTCTATCTAGCCGAACGAAAAATCATTGAATAAAACGTAGACGATATGCTCCAACGGGAGATTATCCGACCCTAAACCAGTCCTTTGTCGTCGCCCATCGTTCTGGTTTGTAAAAAAAACGGTTCCGTACGATTTTGTGTCGATTACCGAGCACTGAATAAGATCACTAGGAAGGACGTATACACCATGTCAGGCATCGACGACGCCCTAGATTTCTTACAGAGTGCTGAATACTTTTCGAGCCTTGACTTGCGTTCCGGCTGTTGGCAAATCCTTATGCACGAAGATGATAGAGAAAAAACTGCGTTTGCAACCCCGGACGGCCTATACGAATTCAATGATATGCCGTTTGGTCTATGCAATGTGCCCGCAACTTTTAAGCGCATGATTTACGCCGTGCTGCGTGGCCTGAAATGGAAGAATTGCCTATGTTACCTTGATGACATTGTTGTCTTTTTATCAACGTTTCCTCAACATCTGCAACGCTTGGACAAGGTCCTGACTTGTCTTGCGGGCGCTGGTCTTCAAATTAACACCAAAAAGTGCCATTTCGCCAGCACATCTATCAAGGTACTTGGTCATGTTGTGAGCAAGGACGGAATTCGTCCAGACCCCGATAAAACTTCTGCAGTGCTTCGTTTCCCTCGCCCTGACAAACCGAAAGATTTGCGAAGTTTCCTTGGTCTCGCCTCTTACTTTTGGCGATTCATACAAAACTTTGCCTCCATAGCCGCACCACTTCATAAGCTACTTGCTTCCGGTATGCCCTTTCAGTGGTCTCAGGAATGTGAATCGGCTTTCGACAGGTTGAAGAGTGCCCTAATGACCGACCCTGTACTTTCTCATTTTCACGATGATGCACCAACCTTCCTGCACACAGACGCTAGCGGCCGCGGTTTAGGAGCCGTGCTCCTGCAACGCGACAATTCTTCGCGAGAGCGAGTCATTGCATACGCCAGCCGCGTCCTCTCCGCAGCCGAGAGGAACTACACGATCACCGAGCAGGAGTGGCTCGCCATCGTTTGGTCAGTACAGAAGTTTCGTCCATATCTGTATGGCCGCCGTTTCACCAGTGTGACCGACCACCACGCTTTATGTTGGCTTTCGACACTCAAGAACTTGTCGGGACGCCTCGGACGGTGGATTCTACGCCTCCAAGAATATGATTTTGAGATCGTATAAAAGTGTTGCAGGAAGCATAGTGACGCCGACGTTCTTTCTCGCTACCCACTACCAGCAACTCCACTCGGGGTTTCCGCAATCAACACACACAACACGCCCTCGGAATCCACGTCTACAGCGGTTTCCTCTCTCGCCTCTATGGAACAGGTGCCTTCGGACGACCCCCACGATTTTCCTTCTCGACAGTTGGCTGACCCTTACTGTCGACGTATTATAGACTACCTCACTGGCAGTTCCCGTCCACCTAACGCAAGGCTCCGTCACCAACTCTCGCAATTTAAGCTGGAAAACTCGGTGCTGTACCGCAAAATTTACCATCCTGACGGTCAGCGCAGGGTTCCCGTTCCACCCCAATCGCTTCGGTCCGAAGTCCTCAGAGCGCTTCATGACCATCCGACTGCTGGTCACCTTGGTTACCATAAAACCTACGATCGCCTTCGAAGTTGGTTTTATTGGCCAGGCATTACCACTAGTGTAGCTCAGTACGTCGGGTCCTGCACTACCTGCCAATGTAGAAAACTACCAACATCAGCTCCCGCCAGTACACTACAGCCTATTCCGTGCCCAGCCACACCATTCGAAGTTGTTGGCGTCGATCTTTATGGCCCCCTCCCAGTCAGTGCTGCTGGAAACCGGTGGATTGTAACAGCCGCTGACCATTTGACGCGCTACGCCTAGACGGCAGCCGTTACTACTGGTTGAGCTTCTGAAATTGCCGATTTGATTCTCCGGGCCATTATACTACGCCATGGTGCTCCACGTGTATTGCTCAGTGACCATGGAAGGGCCTTCCTTTCACAACTAGTGAACGAACTTCTTCACCCCTCCGGCACAACTAACAAGACTGCCTCTAGTTATCATCCCCAGACTAACGGCCTCACTGAGCGATTCCACCGCACTCTTGCTGACATGATCGCTGCCTATATTCAACCAAACCACAAAAGCTGGGACGTAGTTCTACCATTGGTCACTTTCGCCTACAATACGGCCATTCAGCGGACAACCGGGTACTCGCCATTTTACCTAGTTTATGGACGCTCCCCTGCTTCTTTCCTGGACGTCTCTTTCTTTACCTGCCAAGCGAATTCATCTCCATCCCCTTCAGAGAAACACGTTTCACAACTCGCACAGTGCCGCCAACGTGCTCGTATAAACACTGAAGCCCGACAGCAAGACAGAAAGCTAGTTTATGATGAACCGCATCGTGCTGTATCTTTCCAACCTAGAGACGAAGTGCTCCTTTTGACGCCTGTTCGCACACCTGGTTTGTGTGACAAATTTCAGTCTTGGTTTATCAGGCCGTACACAGTTCTTGAGGAAACTTTACCAGGGAATTATCGCGTGAAGCCACTTGTAGCCCCAGCAGATCGCCGTTATCGAACTACAGAGGTCATCCATGTCTCCCGTATGAAGCCCTTCATGTGACGTTCTTTGTCCCCTTTACTTGTCGCGGCCAGGCTGGCCGCTTTCACGTGGGGGGAATTGGTGTGGGCATTTAGTATACGTATTCTCTTCACCGGTACATTATCATCATTATCATGTGTGGCTCATGCATTCTCATTGTTGTCGCGTAGCATCATCATCTTGGCTCATTCATCGTAGCTGTCGGCTGCCGGTTCGTCGGGCCTAATAAAGAAGGTAGTCCAAACCAAGACTTTATAATATATATATATATATATATATATATATATATATATATATATATATATAATATGAAGGCTTGGTAGTCTTGGCTGCGTCAGCGTTTATTTGAGGAAAGACCTCGCAAAACGAGCGGGCATAGCCAGTACACAGACGATGACGATGATGATGACCCAGAGTGGCAATGAGGACAAAGAGACAAGCTGATGATGGTTATTGTGATCAGGCAGGGATGATGACGATGTAAGTAACAAATGCCCACGCTAATTCCCCTCCACTTGGAAGCGAACACCCGGCCGCCGTAAGTCAAAGTGACGGGGAACGTCGCGTGAAAGGTTTCATGCGACAAATGTGGGCAATCTCTGTGCTGCGGTAGCGGCGGTCTGTTGGGGCGACGAGTGGTGTGCCACAATAATTAACTGGCGAAGTCTGTTCTAAAACAATGTATGGCCCGATGAAGCGTGGCTGGAATTTGTCACGAAGACCAGGAGTGCGAATAGGTGTCAAAAGAAGCACCTCGTCACCAGGTTGGAAAGACACAACGCGGTGGGATTCATCATAGATGATCTTCCGCTGGTGCTGTCTCGCTTCAGTATTGATGCGAGCCTGAGGGCGAGACTGGGCCAGGCGGAAAATGTATTCTTCGCTAGAAGACTGGCATGAATTCCCATGTCTGTTGAAGAAGCGAATGTCAGGAATGGTAAAAGAGTATCCAAGATTTTGTGGTCGGGTTGGACGTAAACGGCTATCATGCAAGCAAGGGTTCGGTGAAATCTTTCTGTGAGACCATTTGTCTGAGGGTGGTAGCTTGAAGGTGTCTTGTGAGTATTTCCAGAAGCGCACATTACTTCATTTACCATTTGTGATAGGAACACTTTGCCGCGGCCACTAAGCAGTACACGAGGAGTCCCATGACGCAGTAATATTGCGTGAAGAATAAAGTCTGCATCTTCCACATCTGAGCCTGTAATAACAGAGGAAGTCTCAGCGTAGCATGTCAGGTGGTCCACGGTCGTCACAATCCATCGTTTGCCAGCAGATATGATGGGGAGAGGCCGGTAAAGGTCAACACCTACAACCTTAAACGGCTTTGAAGGGCACCGAAGTGGCTGTAGAGGTCCAGCAGGTGCAGATGTGGGGAGTTTACGATGCTGGCATGGGTAGCAGGAGCCGACGTACCGCGCTACACTAGAAGAAAGGCCAGGCCAGTAATAACGACATCGAAGGTGGTAAAGCGTTTTTTTAAAACCAAGATGACCAGGAGTCAAGTCGTCGTGGAAGGCTTCGAGCACCTGAAGTCGAAGAGAGCGTGGCAGTACAGGAACCCAGCGCTGACCATCTGGGTGATAGACGTGGCGGTAGACAACCCCATTGTCCGGCTTAAAGTGCAGGAGTCGACGACGGAGTCGCGCGTTGGGTGGATGAGAAACTCCCGAAAGGTGGTCCATCATGCGCCTGCAGTATGAATCGGACCGCTGGTGGAAGATAAATGTTGGCTCGTCGTCCGAAGAGGGTTACTTTATTGATGCGAGCGTATGAACTTTGGTAGATGTGGCGGTTGAGTTCTCACCAACGCTGATATGGGTAGTTGGAAGCGGGCAACGAGATAAAGCGTCGGCGTCTTGATGTTTTCTGCCTGACTTATAAGTTATGTCAAAGTCGTACTCCTGCAAGCATATTATCTACCGACCCAAGTGTCCGGAAAGTTCTTCAGTGTAGAAAGCCAGCATAAGGCATGGTGGTCCGTAACGCTTGTGAAGTGACGGCCGTGAAGATAGGGACGGAACTTCTGGAGCGACCAAACCACAGCCAAACACTCTTGCTCAGTTATAGCGTAGTTCTTTTTGGCAGGGGTGAGTACGCTACTGGCATATGCAACAACTTTCTCTAGAGAAGACTTGTCGCGTTGTAGAAGAACGGCTCCTATACCATGGCCACTAGCGTCGGTATGGAGGATAGTCGGTGCGGCTTCGTCAAAGTGGCAGAGCAGAGGTGCAGACGTGATTGCCCGCTTCAACAGGTCGAATGCCGTTTGACATTCTTGAGACCACAGAAAGGGGACGTTGGAAGCAAGTAGTTGGTGTAATGGAGCAGCAATAGAAGCGAAGTTCTGGATAAACCGGCGAAATTAGGACGCGAGGCCAAGGAAACTGCGAAGCCCCTTTGGTTTTTCGGGATGCGGAAAGTGAAGGACTGCAGAAATCTTGTCAGGGTCGGGCGAGATGCTATCTTTGCTAACGATGTGTCGTAAGACCTTGATAGATTTGCTAGCGAAAGAGCATTTCTTAGTGTTTATTTGAAGCCCGGCCCCGGCAAGACACGTCAAAACTTGATCCAATCATTCTAGGTGCTCAGGAAACGTTGACGAAAAAATAATAATGTCGTCCAGGTAGCCAAGGCAACTTTTCCATTTCAGGCCGCGCAGCACGGTATCTATCAGGCGCTTCAAATCGCGGGTGCGTTGCGGAGCCCGAACGGTATAACGTTGAATTCATATAGCCCGTCGGGGGTTGCGAATGCCGTTTTCTCCCTATCGTCTTCATGCATGGGGATCTGCCAGTACCCAGAAGGCAAGTCGATGCTTGAAAAGAATTCCGCGCCTTGTAGGAAATCAAGGCGTCGTCAATGCGTGGCATAGGTTACACGTCCTTGCGTGTGATCTTATTGAGCGCCCGGTAGTCCACGCAAAACCGCACAGAGCCATCTTTTTTATGAACCAAAACAATAGGAGGCGACCAAGGGCTAGATGAGGGACGGATGACTTCCCTTTTAAGCATGTCCGCAACGTTTTCTTCTATAATTTTTGTTTCAGTTAGAGACACGCGGTAGGGTCGGTGGTGTACGATAGATGTCCCAACAGTTTGAATTCGATGTGCCACGGTATTAGTGCGGCCCAGCTTAGACGAGCAAATATCAAAAGAATTTGCATATGTCTGTAACAATGCGAGCAGCTGCTGCCTCTGTGAATATGTCAATTCGCTGCTGATAGTGGTGGTAAAGGCGGAGGAAGAATAATGATCACCAAGGCAAGGTTCTTTGGATGCGATGGCCTGAACTGGCGTGACAAATACAGGCTCGAAGTCAGCATCACGGGCCACAGTAGTGCCCTGTGGCAGTAAAATATTTTCCAGTGTAGAGTTGAGAGCGGGGACAAGTGCCGAGCCATTGCAAAAACGAACGACACCGGACCGAAGAACTATACCTTTGCGAACGCAAAGTGGTGACGGTGGGACCAATACATCGCCGTGAAAGATGTCGTTGGACGTAATGCTGACAATTTTCTCTTGTTGTTTCAGCAGTTCGATGTCTTTCGCAGCGACCAGACGAAGTGGCTTCTGATTGTCGTCGTCAAGCATGTAGTCGGTGTCAGCGAGGTGAACGACGCGTTGTTCACAACAAATCGCCGCGGAAGCAGATGATAGAAAATCACCCCCTAAAATTAGTTGGTGAGAGCAGCGGGAAAGGGCAGCAAACTGGACATGATGGCGGAGGCCCTCGATGAAAACACGCACAGTACAGAACGCGGAAGGGCGAATGACGTTCCCCAGGGCAGCAACTAACGTGAGGCCATCGTAAGGCGTCATTACTTTCTTTAAATGTTCCCACAAATCAGCACGTATCACAGACAATGTCGCACCTGTGTCTACCAAACCATCGACTCGCACTCCTTCCACTTCCACAGAAACCATGTTACACGGGCCTGATGGAGGAATTTTAGTTCTAATTCCGAATGCAGTTTTTCCTCCACAAACTGCATCACTTAGTTTTCCGAATGAATATCAGAGGTGAATGAGGTGGGCCGACGTGGAGAAGTGGAACGGTGGAAGGGCGAAGGCGAGTGGCGTCTCGTGTTTCGACTGTTTTGTGGCGCAGTCGATGCAGAAGGAGATGAAGACCGGTGCGGGGGAGACCTTGAAACGCCGACCTTGATACGACGCCCTGGTGTACAAATCCTGTTCACGCACGTCGTTCCGACGCTTATATGCTGGCGCTTTCGGCAGAATTTAGATATGTGGCCGCGATAGCCACAGTAGTAGCATACAGGGCGAGACGAGCGCCACGGTGGGGAATAGAAGGCATTCGGGGCACCTGGAGATAGCGCGGTCAGGTGGGCCGAAGGGTCAGGGGACACGGCATGGTAGTTCACCGGGAAGTGGCAGCAACTGACGCGTAGGATGGACGCGGCAATGTGGCGTGGGCGTCGCTGGGAGGCACGGTAGCAACTTGAGGGTACGTGGATATAGGATAAGAAGCAGGTGGCTGTATGGGCGCAGAGCCAGTCAGCGATGTAAGTTCCTCCCTGATGATGTCACGTAAGGGCATTTAAGAAGGCTGTGTAGGTCGCGGTGTAGGAGGTGTGAAGCCCATGGGCCGCAATTCTTCGCGTATAATGTCCCGGATGAGGTGACGCAGATGGCCATCTGACGTGTAGTGGTGGTCGCCAATGTCCGGTTCAAGGCGAACGGAGTCCAGCGCATCAAGGCGCTGGCATGTCGACACGACATCAGCGATAGTAGCTGGGTTTTGCACAGCGAGGGCATTAAAGGCAACAGGCCCAATGCCTTTCAATATATGGCGCACTTTGTCCGATTCCGGCATGGATTGATTGACACGCCGGCAGAGTGCGAGGACATCCTCGATGTATGAAGTGTACAATTCACCGGGATGTTGTCGGCAAGTATCAAGTGTTCTCTTCGCGACGGTGGATCGAATGTCAGGTGTCCCAGAGACGTGTCGCAGCTGCTGCTGGAAAGTAGCCCAGTCAGGTAAGTCCACGACGTGATTAAAATACCATGTCTTTGCGACTTCGATCAGATAAAAAGGCACGTAACGCAGTTTGGCGGCCTCGTCCCACCTATTAGCGGCACTTACGAGGTCGTAGTCATCAAGCCAGTCTTCTACGTCTTCTCCCCGAAGACCAGCGAAGAGCGGAGATTCCAGCTGATGTCCGTGTATGTAAGTAGGAGGGGCAGCTTGCAGCGGTGCGTGGTTGATGACATCAGTGCCGGCAGGCTCGGTCTGGGACATGCTGCCTGACTGTGGGCGCAAGCAGCAGCCTGAACGAAGCTCCAGGGGGTATAGCGGGCTACGGGAGGTCAGAGGACCGAAAAACCACCTCCACCACGTATGAAGTCTTGGTAGTCTTGGCTGCGTCAGCGTTTATTTGGGGAAAGACCTCGCAAAACGAATGGGCAGAGCCAGTACACAGACGATGACGATGATGATGACCCAGAGTGGCAATGAGGACAAAGAGACAAGCTGATGATGGTGATTGTGATTATGCAGGAATGATGACGATGTAAGTAACAAATGCCCACAACATATATATATATATATATATATATATATATATATATATATATATATATATATATATATATATATATATATATATATATATATATATATATATATATATATATATATATATATATATATATATATATATATATATATATATATATATATATATATATATATATATGTGTGTGTGTGTTTACTGTTTACATATACAAGGAAGATAAAATTTTCAAATCAAGATGCACCACTGCCTGCCTACACTTTTGACGCTTAATGTTAGAACTACGCTTATGATACAAAACATCGTCATGAACTTGCTCGCTTGCAATGGCGTTACGCTAATAGAATATTTGGAAAGCTGCACAATTTAAGCTATCAATATAAAATGAGAACTGGTTACAATGAACTTACGCAGATTTACAGATGGTCTACATATACAATTGACACTTTTTAGCATGTTTGAGTGTTGTTTTTAATAAGTTTATTATTTATTAAGCCTTTTGAAAAGCAATAAATGTTATCTTCTGTGAAACCGGCATCATAAAAAAAGAGTCGTCACCAATTAATGTTTTGACAACGTTACTTACACTCGAGTTTCTCATGAAACAATCGAGCGCCTGTAGGCTTATATGAGGAACATGGTGCTCTGGATATCGTAGAGACTGCTGACACATCGAGCACATGATTTTATTGTAGTTTTGATACTTATACTCTCTTTGTAGTTCGACAGTAGCCACCTATGATGTAACACAGCTCAACGCGCTGAATTAGTAAGGAGCTAGGCGGATCCGTGCAAATTTTGATTAAGAGGGAGAGAGAGAAAAGACTTTATTGGACACAATGGGCCGGCAATTTGGTCTCGGTGGCTTTAGGTGGCGGCTCGTAGTCCCTGGTCACGGGCGGCATCCTCAGCCTGCCAGACGGCCCAGAGTTGGTCGTTCAGCTCTGGGCTTTGGCGGGCGGCCTCCCAGCGGTGGCGTCGCCGACGAAAAAGGTCCCCCGCGGCTCCCGCAGCCGGGGCGGTGGCAGGAACAAGTGAGCTCGAGGCTTCCTTCGATTTGGTATTAACGGCCGCTATAGGCGCATCGCGATTGGTGGCGTTTTCACGACTGTCGTCACCGGCACATTCTCACAGCATGTGGCTTAGCGCTGCTCTGTGCCCGCATGTTTTACATATAATGGTGGGGTATATATTCAGGTAGAAATGGCATAGAACGGCTGAGCTAGGGTAAGAATGGGTTTGGAGCAAGCGAAAGCTTACGGCATCTCGCCTGTTTAATTTCTCGTGCGGTGACGGGAACCTACGCCTTTCGAGCCTGTAGTGTTGGTTGATGTCACGGAACGTTGTAAGACGATTGCCCCATGACCATTCTGAATCTTGTTGCTGCGTGCCTGTCAAAGTGCCTTGATCCAGCAGATGCATCGCCCCGCCCCGCTCTCGGAGTTAAAGGTGGCGGTCACGTAGTGAGCCGTGGCTCGGCGAGTGAGACCTCGAGCCGTGGCGTTGGCCGCTTCGTTCCCCGCGAGCGGAACGCTGGTGTGTGCCAGGGTCTATAGGAGGAAAGCCTTGGGAATTAGGGGTTGTGAGCGCGACATCGAGTCGCCATCTCCACACATTTCAAGGATGCGCGTCGCTTCCCGCGAGACACGGCCGCGCGTGAAACTGCGGACTGCCGCCTGCGAGTCGCTTATCACAGTCTCTGCATGCGGCGCTGCGGTGAGTGCTAAGGCTATCGCGGCTTGTTCGGGCGCCTCTGTGTGTCCCGTCGTCACCGTGGCGCTAGCGAGGCATTTGCCCTGGGGGTCAACGACCAAAGCTGCGTGGGCTCTTCTTCCTTCTCAATATCTCGCGGCGTCTACGTATACCACGTCCGTACTGTTACCAAACTTCTTGTGAAGCTGTGTAGCCCGCTCGTTGCGCCGTCTGATGTGGTGCGTTGGGTGCATAATCCTAGGAATCGGCGGAACGATCAAGTGGTCGTGGACAGAGGTACGGACCTCCACCTTTTCTGTTTGCTGAGCGTGATATCTGATGCCCAGTGACTGAAGGATGTGTCGACCCGTCTTTGATTTTGTTAAGCGTTCGTGTTCCGCAACGTCATGGGCCTCAATTAACTCGTCGAGTGGGTTGTTAAGTCTGATCTCTAGAAATCTTTCGGTACTCGCGTTGATCGGGAGGCTGATAGCTCTCTTAAAAGCCTTTCGTATCATGCAGTTGATTTTTTTGGAGCCTATTCACTTGAAGTAAGGGGCAACGTACGTTATTCGGCTTATCGCGTAGGCCTGCACGAGAAGAATCGCGCAGTGTTCGCGCAGATCGTTCCGTCTATTCGTGATACGAAGCAAAAGTCTGATCGCGTCGTCTACTGAACGACGGAGTCGGCGCACAGTCTCACCATTATGGCCATTCGCCTGTATGTGTAAACCCAGGATTCGAGTTTTGTCTACGTGTGATATGGGAGTGCCGTCTGCCAACAGAACGCGTATTTTGAAGTATTCCCTTTGCTCGCCACGTGGGGTTTTGCGGCCTCTGCTTGTGGGATTGTAGATTAAAAATTCAGATTATGTTGCTGAGCACTCGAGGCCCGTTCCTTGCAAGTACTCCTGAACTTCGTCTACTTCCGCCTGTAGGGTTCTCTCGACGTGACCGTCACAACCTCCTCCGGGAACGCAGAGGGTGATGTCGTCCGCATATATACTGTGATACAGTCCGGGTATTTCCACTAATTTCTCTGATAGCCCCAATAGCACTAAATTAAAAAGTGATGGTGATGTTAGGGAGCCTTGTGGCGTGCCCGTCGAGGCCATTTCAAAATCTTGTGACTCTTGGTCGGCGATCACGACGCTTGCCCGACTGCTTGCAAGAAAATCACGTATGTATTGTACATTTTTCGACCTAGACCTAATGCCTCAACTTGTTTCAGTATCGATTGGTGTTTGATGGTATCAAATGCCTTTTTAATATATAGGCCAAGAATCGCCTTGGCGGAGCTCGTAGTGTCGTCAATAATGTGGTGGTTTAGCTGAAGTAGGGCATCCTGTGCTGAGAGATAGCGGTGGAATCCCAGCATGGTGTGCGAGAATGCATCTCGGTCTTCGAGAAAGTCGGTTACCCTAATGAAAACTACGTGCTCCATGACTTTTCCTACATAGGACGTAATAGAAATTGGCCTCAGATTATCGAGCGCAATTTGCTTGCCAGGTTTAGGTATCGTGACAACTCGAGCTCTTTTGCACGCTTCGGGAAGGGAGCCGTCTCTCCAGCACTCGTTGACGTAAGTTACCAATCGGGAAGTTGACTCATCATCTAAGTTTCGGAGAGCCTTGTTGGTAACCTTGTGTGGTCCTGGCGCCAACCGGGAGTTAAGTTTGAAAAAGGACTTCCCGAACTTCTGCTTCACTAAAGTCTTCGTCTAATTTATCATTAGCATCTCCATCGTAATCGAGGTGTTGGGCGCTGTCTTCCATCTTAAAGTAACGGTTTCGTATTGCGGCGAGGATATTCGCACCTTCATAATCTTTAACAAGTTTCCGAGTTTTATGGCCTTGGGCGACCCGAGTCTCCTCCGGATCTAACAGATGCCGAAAGAGACGCGAAGCACCCACCCCATGCATCTGCCCTTCCACGCCATTGCACATGTCTTCCCACTGTGCCATACATACTTTGAACGCGTGTTCCTCGATCTGCCTGTCTAACTTTGCCATGTGTTTTCGCAATGCCCGGTTGTGTCTGTGGCGTTTCCACCTTTTAAGTAGGGCTTGCTTTGCTTCTCACATATGTAGCAGCCGGCTGTAGATTACTTCAAGCTTGGCCTCGGGTGGAATGTGACACGTTGCCGCATCTACGTCCCTATTGAGCGTCACAGTCCATTCGTCTATATTCGTGATCGGCTTGTCGCCGGGCCCTCCTTCTTCTCGTTTCTTCCGGAACGCGTCCCACTTTACTAGTTTCGGTTTACGGCCGTTGCCTTTTGAGCATGCACCACGATCACTCGAGCCCATGTCGATTAAAATCTCTATAAGTGAGTGGTCACTCCCCAAGTCCTCTAGCAAGTTTTGCCAAGACGCTGCGGTTACATTCGATACGAACGCAAGGTCTGGCAGCGTGTCGGCACTCACGCTGTTGCCCCTGCGTGTTGGATCGGCGGCGTTCGCGACGAGTTGAAGCCGTAGGTCTTGCGAGTCTTCCCAAAGGTGTTTGCCTCTAGGCGTTTCACGCATGTATCCACAGACCCCGTGCGGCGCATTGAAATCACCCGCGATCAGCAGAGGTTCCCCGTTGACGGCTGTCCTAGCCATCCGGAGCAGCTCCCCCACATCGGTTCTGCAACGTGGGTTTACTGTATACGTTAAGGACAAACAGTCCTCGCCCACGCCTAGGAAATTATTCTACGAAAACGTGTGGTATATTTGCACACTCAAGTTCACGCTCCGCCACTGTGACGTTACGTCTAACAAGCACGGCGACGACTGGTGCCGGAGGCGGTGAGCGCGACGGTGGCGACCGCGGGCGCACCGACGACGTCAGCGGAACGCCCCGATGCCGGCTTCCCGCGGCCGCCCCCGGCGACCCGCCATGTGCCGAGCGAGATGTCACCCGTTGTTTTCTCTGTCTGCTGTCAGTTGCTGCCGCATTTATGGCTTTGTAACCAGCCGGTTTTGACGGATAGTTTGTCTCCTGTAAAATGATAACATCAAGTTTCGTTGCGCGGCCGCGAATATATTGCTCTAGAGTGCCCCGCTTCCTTCTATTACCCCGGCAGTTCCACTGCCATATCTTGCACTGTTGTTGGCTAGTGTTATTGCGATTATGTGCGTCTAGCCATGGTGACAGTCACATTTAATTTAACCCATCGCCGTCAAGGCGACTTGGGTTCGGTTGAATTGGTGTCTTTGCGTCTGTCAGCGTGTTTTGCTGTTGTTGACTCGGGTGCCGTCTAGCGTACGGCTTGTTTATCGTTCTAATTAGTCTGCCCCCAGCTAGTGGCAGTCGGGCTTCTATGTTTTCTATGCGCGCCACATGCGCGGTGAGCCTTTAGGCCATTTGCTCAGAAGGCTTAGTTATCGCACTGTTCAACATGTCATTCATCTGCGCCACATGGTTTGCAAAACGCTCATCGAGGCTGTTTTTTATAATATCGATGCGTTTTTGTAGTTGCTCATAACGTTTACTTTGCTGGGGGGGGGGTTCGTTTCTCGCAGGATCTAGTGCAACTCTTTTCGCGGTACACGGGCGGTTGTCTCGGCCGTCTGCTAGTTCCCCCGAACCACTCTCATCGTTCGTGTCCATCTCCGCCGCCTCGGGTCACGTGGAAGTCGAGGACCTAAGCGACGAAGGTGGCAGCGGCGTCACGTGTTGGTGCGAAGGTTGCGATTGTGGAACCTCGCATTTTAACATGGAACTTTCCGATTTGAGGAAAGCGTTTTCGCGTTTAAGCTCAGAAATTATGGATTGTAACGGTCCTAGGCAATGTTCTAGCGCTCGCTCTATTGCTTGCTCGAGCTCGCTCCCACCACCGCCACTGACGGTAGGACCAACAGAACGACCCGCGGAAGCGACGCCACCGGCGGGAAAAGCGGTGACATCTGCCCATCTCCCCTGTTGCCCAGTGTTCATGTGCCCTTGTTGCGGCTGCCGCCCCGTCCGGTGCTGCAGACTTTGTGTGCCTTGGTTAAAAGCTGTGGTGCCTGGATTGGCATAACCACGCGTCTTCTACGTGCTTCTCAGCGTCGGTGTGCGGCTGCGAGAACGGGACCGGCGTTTCCCCCCGCCGCCTCTCGCGTCTCGGCTTGTCGAACAAGACGTCTTGTTGGGCTGGCGTTGCATGAAATATTGTCAAACGATGGATAATGACCGTAGTGACCTGCGTTGCCTCGTGTGCCGATGCTGCTGTTGTATGTGCTGCCGTACACCTCGGCCGCTTCCTCCTTTTCTCGTCGTCTTCGCTCTAGTTGGCGACGCTTGACTATGTACGGTGTCTTGTATCTCGCTTTGCAGCTGCGGTCTCCTGTGACGTGGCCTTTGCCTCACAGTTGACACCGTGGCTCACATCGATGGTCAGACGGGGGGTTGTTGGTGCCACAGCCCCGGCATATATTGTCCTGCGGGTTGGGGCACACGTCAGAGCGATGTCCCAGCCTGCCACACTCATAGCACACGTCGATGTGCTTCCTGTACAGGGAGCATCTGACAAGCATAGGTCCATAGTAAACATGTCTGGGTACGTGGAAGCCATCAAACAATATGATTATGTTGTCTGTGGTGCCCATGCGCTTAGCGCGTAGCACTCCGGAGTTGCGCTGCGTCACTAAGTTATTAACAATGTCCGCCGGGCTCTCATCCTTGGAAATGTTCCTAATCAGGCCTTTTGAAGTGTTTTCCGGGGCGGCTTGATAAGCATTAGCAGCGAACTCTTTGCCACCCATGCAAAGCTTACTGATGGCTCCGTAGCGTGTGGCTCTGTCTGCTGACGGTGTGCTGAGTACAACGATGTTTTGCATCACATTGAGGCAGATGCTATCTTCTCTAGCTGCTTCTCTGCCAATACCCACCGCGTTACGTAGGCAGCAAGAAAGGTGATCTATTCGATATTCGGCCCCGTTGAAGTCATCTCTAGGGCGTACGACGATATTGAAATTATCGGGTGGTAGCTCTGGCAATCGACTCGCCTTAGCGAGGTGCTTCAATTGACGGGGACACATTTTCTTGTAATACGCAGCCGTGGCCGCAGCTGGAGCTATTCCTGTAGTCGATGCGGAAGCCGTCAATTGCTGCGTCTTCGCCTGCTGCTTTTGCGCCGACTTGGACGCGCCATCGGCCTGTTTTGTTTTCCGGACGCTGCACCATCCGGCTCCCTCGCCGAAATCTTCCGGCCGAATCTCTTCTCCATGTACCACGATGACATTCATTTATTTCTTGGAAAGGCCTGGTGCGTTTTCGTCGGACATCTGGAGCTCCGAGAAGGTCCGGTGACACTTCAGGCTGGCTAGCCCTACCGCCACAGCAGCCGGGCTATGGCACAGTACGTAGAGACGCTGGACTTGGCGTTGGTGGCAGTGTAGCGGAGGAAAACGCTCTGATAAGCGGCCAAAAAGTGGGCCCACCTGGCAAACTTGGTGATAGTGGAGTCCATAAAACTTCCGCTGATTGATGGCGAGAATGGTTTCCACGATGAGTTAGACAAACCACCAAAATAATAGGAAAGTTACGGAGCCGACGCGAAACACGTCTGCACTCCGTGGCACCCTAGCGGTCTTGCTTATGTAAATAATTTTTTCACTGACTTTTACATGCGTCGAATACCTTTTTGCCCGTCACTTGTTTCCCAATTTCCATTGACATTTTTTTTTCTGGGTCGGCAGTCTCTTGAAACAGTGAATGTTTCGACGCAACTTCAGCGTGCCTGCATATTTACTCGTGCACCACGGCACGTAGCAGGTGCGTCCACGTATAAAGGCTCAGAAATGCTATAAACGCACTGAAAACGAGCAATAACACGCTTCGCCGGCTAGGGCGCGCGCGCTGCCAATGCAGACGCTTTCGCGATCTTCAGTACCACGGAGGAAGGAAAGGTTTCCTTTCTCCTTGTTCAGTACCATAAAACTACAGCGCCGCCACTACTGTCACCCGCCGGAGAATCAGCCGAGAAGCGGCACGGCGGCTTCATTCACTCCACTGCCCCCTTCTAGTACACTGTCCCAGTGTGGTCTCACTAAAACATAGAACGCGTTGCCACAAAGGCGTAGGAGGTGCGAGCGTAGGCAAGGAGAAGGGCTGGGAGGAACGAATGCGCAGTGGAGGCTAAGGTCTCCAGATGAAACTTTTAAATGCAAAGCATTTCTTAGCGAACTTCGGCGACTTTGAGCGTATCTATCTATCTATCTATCTATCTATCTATCTATCTATCTATCTATCTATCTATCTATCTATCTATCTATCTATCTATCTATCTATCTATCTATCTATCTATCTATCTATCTATCTATCCATCTATCCATCCATCCATCCATCCATCCATCCATCCATCCATCCATCCATCCATCCATCCATCCATCCATCCATCCATCCATCCATCCATCCATCCATCCATCCATCCATCCATCCATCCATCCATCCATCCATCCATCCATCTATCTATCTATCTATCTATCTATCTATCTATCTATCTATCTATCTATCTATCTATCTATCTATCTATCTATCTATCTATCTATCTATCTATCTATCTATCTATCTATCTATCTATCTATCTATCTATCTATCTATCTATCTATCTATCTATCTATCTATCTACGTTTTCTAGCTGTCGTGGCCGTTTCGATAATCGTATCAATACCAAACTTGGTACGGCATAATATGACTGCATGAAAACAATATTTCACTAGTTGTAACATGAACAACATGATATGCACGTCAAAAATTTCATGATTTGGATTTCATGATCTTGCAGCTCTTCCAGTGGTTTAGTTCACATGGCATGTTGCAAAACTGGTGTGGTGGGACATGATTGCGTGGCGAACACAATTGACAGACCCTAACATGAAAATAATGCAATGCGTGTCATGTAACAACATGACTACATGCCACGCTCATGATGCGCTCGCGGCCGTTACGCCAGCGTCAGTGAGATATACCAAATTTTGTATTACAGTAGGTGAATGGATTACAAAAGTATGTGACTGGTGCAAACAAAATAACGATTGATTGATTTGTGGCGTTTACCGTCCCAAAACCTCCACATGATTACGAGAGACACCGTAGTGCCGGTTAAATGCCTGGCGTCAGACTATAGAGTGCTGGCGTTTTGCTAACGTAGCGTCGCTGTGCACAGCGTACCCACGCGTAAACACTACATTTGAGTATATTGGGCTCTACATAATGCTTTCGCGGCTGTTTGGCTAGCTCCACGTATACCAAATTTGGTGTTACGTGACCTCAACGGATGACGAAATATATGACTGGTGCAAACATGATAATCGTCATAGGCTTGTCATGTAAGAAAATGACAACTAACCACGCTCATAGCGTGCTCACGGCCGTTTCGCCAGCTCTAGATATAGTAAATTTGGCATCTCGTGACGTGAATAGACGACGAAAGTAAACCACACATATAAACATGATAATGAGGACACGGAAGTCATGTACTTGAATGTATTCGAATGCTCTCAAGCCACAGCTGATTTGTGAAAGGTGTGCTAAACTATCTCATAGGTTACGTCGTCAAACGCCTTTTTGAAGTCGAAGGCGAGTACAACCTTGTCGTTGTGAGGGCATTCGACAGGGTCTAGGGTATCCCGATTATTTGAAGCAGAATGTCTTGCGCAGATGTGTAGAGGCGAAACGCGTGCACAGAATCTATGAAAGTACGTTGATTTTCAGTGAAATCAAACAAACGATCCCGCACCATCTTCTCCATCAGTTTTGCCCGTAAATGATTAGAGAGAAATGGGGTGAAGGTTGTCTGTGTTTACGGCCTTTCCAGGTTTCAGTATAAATGTGACTAGGGCAGTCTTCCACCGTATGGGGAGTGGCACTACCCCTGACCAAATGGAGTTTAAATATTTTAATAGTGATTCATAAGGCAGATTAGGAAGGTTAGCTAACATTTTCACTGTAGTTTGTACCGACCCGGAGCAGTGCAACGTGTAATATTTGTCAGGGGTTTGCTAAGTTCGAAAAGCTCCATTGGGCGATCGAGTCGCACGTTCTCCGCACACGCGTAGGAGTACGCCGATCCACGCGGCTCTTGTGTGGAGCACAAATACTGGTCTCTTACTTTGTGCGCCAGCTGGGTTGCATTACCTTTGAAAGTATGGATTGCCCTTTGTAAATGTTTCCAGGTTTCAGAGTCGGTCTTTGTTGGGTCTGTGAGCACGCGAAATAGCCTCCAAGTATTTTTGCTGGATATGTGGGGTGCTGTCGTATTGCATCTATTTATCCAGTTGGCATCCACGAGTTGCGCTGCATACTCGGCCGCCCTCTGCGTGAGCTCGGCTTTACGTTTTCAGTTATGCTTTTGTCAGCGCCATCGGCGAACAAGGCAATGCTGTGCTTCCTAGAGGTGGAGGAGATGCTTATCTACATCCGAAACGACCTCTGAAAGCAGAATTTTGGTTTCAGTGGAGCGAACGATACTAACCAATTCGTGGGACAATGCGTCATAACCTTGCGGAAGTATCGATGTCGCTGCGTTATAATTTTGCCTAAATTTTGAATAGGCTGGGAGCCGGGCCCGACATATGGGATGTGCCAATAGTTTAGTCACGCTTTTGATTACAACATATTGTATTCAAAATGCAGTGGTCACTATCGAGGGTTTCCTCCGTATTGAACGACTCTGCATACTGAATGTTGCGGGTAAAGGTCAAATCTGGACACGTATCTCGTGTCACAGAGTTGCCTGAGTTCGGTGGACCGGGTTGGTGTGAAGGGTAAGGCCCAGCATTGATGCAAGTTCCGCCAGCTTCCACCCAGGCTTCTCTTCAGGGTGGTACCCCCAAACTCGACTGGGGGCATTGGAGTCGTCCACAATCATGAGGAGGTCCCTACCCGCTTCTCATAGAACGCGGCTACAAAGGTCCGAGAATGAAACAGTCGGCAGTTGTGGAGTGCAGTATACATTAAGGTTATGTAACAGTGGATCTGATTTACGGATGGGAAGGATGATGACAATGAAAAACATTTATTATAAAAGAGAGAGGTACGGGGCCAAGCATGACCCCGCTACATGGTCGGCGTCCTTAGTCCGGGGCACCGCATGACGAGGCCCCTACTCGCGCCCGTCTCACCAGAGCCCGTTGAGACTCTAGTGATGAGCAGTTGAGGAGGGCAGTCTCCGATGCCTCTCGGGAAGGGTTAGGGGAAGGGTGTAGGTGGGGATTTTTTGGACATGCCCATACCATGTAGAAGATATCACACGTCTCCCTGCAGTGTGGGCACCGCCCATCTGTGTTCGCATCGAAATGTTTTAGGATTGCAGGACAGAGTAGAGTACCTGTCTGCAGGCGCCCTAGAGTTAGCTCTTCCGCAATACTCAGCCCCTTTGCAGGAGCCGGGTAAAGGCGGTGAGTGCCGCGATAATAGGTCAGAATTTCTTTGAACCGCAGCAGCGGTGTCAAACTTATGACACGGTGACACGGTGACCTCCGTGTCATAAGAGCCAAGGTGAAGAGCCCGGTGGGTAAGCGCTCGGGTGGCCGCGTCAGCGGCCTCATTACCTCGTAAGCCCTGATGGCCAGGAGCCCATACGATGCGTTTCGGGGCTAGA
The DNA here is from genome assembly GCF_043290135.1 of Rhipicephalus microplus. Classification (NCBI taxonomy): domain Eukaryota; kingdom Metazoa; phylum Arthropoda; class Arachnida; order Ixodida; family Ixodidae; genus Rhipicephalus; species Rhipicephalus microplus. Next base: position 116,433,083 of record NC_134700.1, on the reverse strand, counting down.
TCAGCGAGAGCCCGTTTTAGAATTTGGCTGGCTAGGGGGGATATCTCTCCTACCAAGTAATGAGCACATGCTTTCCGGGAGTCCGTTATGATAACTTTTGAGTTGGGGGATGGGAAAGAGGGCCACCATCACATAGGAGTATTGCAGTTGGAGGTGAAGGTCTACCATGGTGGCAGTGTAGTTTTTGTGGACGCCAAGACAAGATGAGGGATCCTGTTGGAACGCCCCGCCACGGTGGTCTAGTGGCTAAGGTACTCGGCTACTGACTTGCAGGTCGCGGTTTCGAATCCCGGCGGCGGCGGCAACATATCCGATGGAGGCGGAAATGTTGTATGCCCGTGTGCTCAGATTTGGGTGCGCGTCAAAGAATCCCAGGTGGTAGAAATTTCCGTAGCCCTTCACTACGGCGTCTCTCATAATCATATGGTGGTTTTGGGACGTTAAACCCCACATATCAATCATCGATCCTGTTGGAACTTTGTATAGTTTTGCGAGGTGATGCCTTTTCCTGGCTCCTGAAGTGTCATGACGGCGGGCATTTGAGTTAAGGTTGAAATGTACATACGGAAGTTTGCCGCATAGTACAGCACTGGAGTCTCGAACAGTTCCACTGAGTCACTAAAGGGTGGGGAAGCCAGTTTAGACCTGGGAGGTGCCTACACAAAATGTGTGTCCCGCCATTATCAGTTTATTGAATTACATTTGAGAGGGCCGTAGCTCCAGAGCCCGCTCCCTGGGTCTGTACTTCTGTCCCAGAGAGGGTGCCACTATTCTCATCGTCGTTGAGAATGAGTTCGCTACGGGAAAATTTGCTTAGGTGGCCAAACAAATTCGTGACGCTACCCTTGCACGCTGTGCGGGCAAGCATGCTGGGAAGGGTCTCTGGTATACGAGTGTTAACCAAACCTTTTAACTGATTAGTAATTTGAGATATGATTTGCACAGCCGATGTTTTCATCGTGGTGGTAAACACGGTTTCGAGGCGGGTGCTAAGGGCAGCAATGGAAGATTCCAGAGTCGCCTGTGGCGCCACCGCGCCCTCCATAGATTCCGAGTGTGGAGATGGCTGGAGAAGGCGAGTGAATTGTTTTTCAAAGGTTTCAAGTTTGGCTAGAAGCATCTCGTTTTGTGCCCGGAGAGATGCCACTAGGCTACGAAGCTCAGCGTCATCCGTTGATTGGGAATGGGATGATGGTGGAAAGGGGAAGGAGGAGGCAGCCCTACTCGCACCACTCACGTACCTGTTTGCAATGTTTTACGATGCTTGCCCAGATGTCACCAGCACCTTGCTTAGTAGGTTTCTGCTGCTGCTGGGAGCAGCTCGATTCCTTTGGCCGCTGTGTGGGGACGGTGGTGGCGATTCTCCCAGCTTCTGGGAGCCACTACTTGGTGGTACTGGCGTCGCGTTGTGAACACTATGTTGCGGTTAACACGCATAATAATGAGAATCAATAATCATGAGAATCATGAGAATCATGAAAACACGATAATCATGAAAACACGACAATCATGAGAATCGTCTCATGTGAGAACATGACTACATGCCACAGTCAAAGCGCCAATACATCTCGACGTGACCCGGCACACGTGCGCGCCGGCGTTGCCGCGCCTTTCGCCGGTCCTGTCTTGTATACTCGCAGGTGCGCGCCGCGTGGCGTTGTTTTGACGCGTGCGCGTTTAGGCGCGTCCGGCATCCCTCCGTCACCAAAAGAGGCAGACGCCATGCTGTCTGGGTAACACATCAGCTCGAAAGGGAGCATGTCCCATTTCACGCCGGCTGCTGTCGGGCCACGCCGACGGACGCTGGTCGCTCTAGTCGCGCCTGGCGTCCGTCGCTGCGCCTAGCGTGCATGTGCGTCACTGTTACGTCGGACTACATTTAATCCTTCATGACGCGCTCGCAGCCATTCCGCTAGCTCCAGATATACCAAATTTAGTGTTACGTGACGTCAATGGATGACGTAGGTATATAGCTCGTGCAAACATGATAATCTTGACACGCGTGTCATGTACGAACATGACAACATAGCACGCTAATACCGTGCTCGTGGCCGTTTCGCTTATGTCACATATACTAAATTTGGTATCACGTATCGTAAATGGTTGAAGAAGGTAAACGAGACATTCAAACAAGATAATCATGACATGAGTCATGTACGGAATAATTTACCTCCACCTCGTAATGTTGTGCTGCGTTGACACATCAACCTTCCTCATTCGTGCTTCGCAAATAATCGATTCCCTCTGTACGTGGACTCTGCCAATTGTTTTCTTCATGGTTTCATCCGTCTCACGATTTTCTACGGAGACGACGGCATAGCTGACATCCTCGTAATATTGTTTGAGGTGGCCACTTGCGACGTTTTTTTTTTCGTTGACGAAGTCCTCAAGAAGATGGTCAGCCACGTGGGCGTTCTGGGTACTTGCGACAAGAAGGTTCTGCTCTCGGGAGAGCACAAAGATAAAGCCTGCAGCCAATTGCGGGCCGAGTTAAGTGCGCAAGCATAGGGCCGAGCTCACCAGGTTCTAAAATAGCTCCGAGCACCAGGGTATAGTCCGGGGCTTTAGGAAAACTACTATGTCGTCCGGGTGGAATTTCCGAAGGGGCTTCGGCTTCTTCGCTGGTTTGTGTGCCCCTTTTCCTTGCACGAGTTAGGAGCTGGTGGTTTGGATGACTGCTTTTCTGAAACGGCCTGGGTGGCAGCTACAATCATCTTGGCCGTTCGTTGCTGGGAGCGTCTCTCCATAAGACAGAAGAGATTTTCGCTGTGGATGAGCTCCGTTGGTGCCAAATTTTGGTTCCCGACGTGGGAAACGGTAGACCATGCCATTTCCTCGGGGTCGTAGCCACGTTGAGCTGAACAAGTCTCCATTTTGGCATGAGCGTCCATTTCCCCACTGCCGGAGCGTAGGCGCGGCGAGGTGTGATGGTGAAGCCGCTTTAATCTGTTGCTATATCGGCGATTTGACAAATTAGAAGCCTTCGTGGTTCAGGTGACTTGCTGGGTCCAAAGGCCACAAAGTTTTTGGGGTCTGGTAGAAAGGGACGTGCCTCCAGTCGAAAATTGACAGAGCCGATCTGCCTCGTGTCCGTTCACTACGCGCGCTCGTAGCGCCCCCCCCTTTCGCTGGGTCTCTAAGCGAAGGGTGCCAACACGCTCATTACACGGCGAAGCATCGGCGTCGTCTGCGTAGTGCTGGTTTATCCGCAGTGCATTTGAACCACCTATAACCACGTGATGGCACACGAGCAATAGCGCTGCTGAAATTGCCAAAAGCCGAGTTAGTGGCGCCCGGAAACATTGACACAACTCTGCTGCCTAAAGGTAGCATGTACAGTACCTCTAACGGCTACCAACACAACGCAGACGCGCCGTGCCTCACGGAAACATGGGACACGTTACCACGGGGAGCGTAGGAGGGGGGAGCATAGGAGAGAAGAGAGAGGGGCTGGTTGGTGCACGTGCACAGTTGAGGTGTGGACGCGCCACTGATGAGAAAGAATCTCGTTGTCTTCGCCGGCGACTTGGAAGAGAAAGGCGAGCTTAGGATGCAGTGAGAGCTTGTGGGGCGCGCCTCTCGCTGCGTGGCCTCGCCGCACACCGATTCGGGCTCGACCTTAAGACGCTTCGCATAAAAAAAAACTAGAATGAAGGGTTCTGTCACGGGGCCTTGAACTAGCGACCTCGCAGTCCTCAACGCGCGGCGCTAACCCTTATTGACCACGAATGGTAAGTTATGTGATCTGTTTACGGGAAGCCATATATATACACCATACACCATTTGGTGCCCCTCAGAACTCCGTGATTTGAGCGTGTTTTTGTCATCAGCTGTCAGAGAGCACGATCGTCGTAAGCTGGGTGCGCTTTCAAGGTCGTCACTAGCGTTTTTATGAGTGTCGCCTCCACTGAGCGTGGTCACGCGTGGACTTGTCAGACTCGTGGTTCAGAATCTATACACGAAAACAAATTTCTGTGGCAAGAAGGGGAGGCTACGGAGCCAAAGTGGGCATGTGCCACCGCTGAAATATAGTGCTACAAATGCGTCCATGTTTCCCGCGGGAGAGTAACAAAAAAGAACAAAATTACTCTCTTGTAGATGCTGTTTATACAGAGATGCTGCATGAGTCGAAGAGATACCTTTATTTGTTGCTGCTTTCTGTTTTTGCTTTCGCGCGTCTAAAAATGTCACGCTTTATGTGTACCTCATTGTAAAAATAGTGTCTTCGTCGTTAGGTGAGTGCGCTTCGCCCTTCAAGCTATTTAGACGACTCGCTGAAGCAGCTTGTGTCGACTTTCTATCTAAAATGGGTGTGTAAGCAGGCGTGCCAAATTGTGCGCAGTGGAATAACATAAACGCGGCCGCCATTCGAAACGCGAGCCGAACCGGACTACATCACGGAGGAGTACAGGAGCAGTAGCTCCGTCCACGTAGCCTTCCCTTCATTGCCACAAAAAGTTGTCCCCGAGTGTAGTTCGGCAGGGCACGAAGTTTCCTGGGCTCGTTGCCGCGGCCGCGTTTACAAAGGGAGCGAGCACGCTGTCTACAAAAATGGCAGCATATCCACGGAGTGAATGATGGAGAGTGGGGCGAAGCATCCGTCCGTCCATGCGTCCGTCTGTGTGACCGTCCATGCGTCTGTTCAGGCGCCCGTCCCTGTGTTCATTCATGCATCCGCCCCTGCGTCCGTTCATGCGTCCATCCATGCATCTGTCTGTGTGTCTGTTCGTCCATCTATTCAACACTCCAAGTCCCACCATCTCGCATCTTTTCATCATATATTCCCCATATAGAAGCACCGCCATTCAGTGGACATTCCAAGGACTAAACGAGAGGTGGCACACGCACACTTTCTTACGGTTTGTGCTTCGGGTCTACTTCTCACCTTCAACCACCTTGAGCTCATGGTATTTAGTAGTTCACTGTATTCATGGCACTGCGGCTCAATGCTCGCCTTTCCTTTCTAAAACCAAGGAGGTTACGCCCAGCGAGTATAACGTAGCAACCTTTCCCTGTCAGATAGTGCTCCATGTACATGCCAGTGGCTGCTAATGTGAAATGAGAGACAGGAGGTTTCAGATTTTAATTTCTTACGGCTTGCGCTTCGTATCTGCTTCCCCCTTTAACCACCTCGAATTCATTCATGGTATACACTAGTTCATTGTATTCATGGCCCTGCGGCTCAACGCTCGCTAAACCTTTCTAAAACTAAGAAGGTTACACCCAGCGAGTATAATGTAGCAACTCTTTCTTGTCCGATAGTGCTCAATGTACATGCGAATGGCTGCTAATGGGGATCGCAGCGTGCGCGTTGACTAAAAGCCGAATGCTCCTGTCTCTCATTCCCCATTAGCAGCCATTGGCATGTACATTGAGCACTATTTTTATTGTTAAACGACGCACAGAAAAAATCTCTCACCGGCACCACCTTGGAGGTCAAATGTTATACCTATTTTGGGTATGTGCCACTGGTGGTTACGTTCTACGAGGGACGCCCAAGCCACGCCATAAGGAGCGTCTTAGCGTCTCAAGTTGTCGTTAGCGTCTCACGGCGTCTCTGGGCTGGCGGACGCCCGTCATGGCAAGCCAGCCCCCAAAGAAGGCGCTAGCCTTCGACGTAGTCGTCCCCGAGGGGACTAGTCCCGAAGACGTCGTTGACGCGACGTCTTCAATAGTAGGAATCGAAGAAGTATACTGCGTTCAGCACTTTGGAGGCCGGAACTACCAAGTTACCGTCAACAGTGAGGCCGCACTGGCCCAAATCGTAGACGCGTCGCACCTCATCATCCGAGGAGAGCGCGTCGCCATCGTACCCCTGGGACCCCAAGTGACCCAAGTGACCGTCCTGTTCCTGCCGTGCCGCGTACCCAGCGAAGTCCTCGCACAAGCACTCTCTCCCTACGGGAAGGTGCTACACATCACCAGAGGACTCATGGGATCGCGCCCAACCGTGACCACTGGGACGCGATACGTCCGCATGGAAATGAAGGCTTCGTCACCGGTGCCCAACTACCTCAAAGTCGCGGGCCATCGAGTAACCTGTGACTACAAAGGCATCCAGCGAGTGTGTCGTCGATGTGGAGACAGTGGTCACTTCCGCATGAACTGCACAGCTCCATTTTGTGGAAGGTGCGGCGTTTATGGCCATGACGGGAAAGGCTGCTCGCTGCCGTGTCGCCGTTGTGGGGACCCGCATGCCACCGTGGCCTGCACCATCAGGCCATCGTATTCCGAGGCGGCATCCAAGGATTTCCCCCCACTTCAACCAGGAACGCCATCTAAGAATAAGTGCGACGATTCGTCAACGCGAGCCGTGGTAACCGACCACGACCAAGGCGTGCCAATCGCGACGCTGCACCAGACGCCCACTGCGTTTCCAACGATTCCGGGCCTGGTAATCCCTCCAGGTACTGAAAACTTAAGTTCCCCGCGTCCCGTGGCCATTTCTGAGGAATCGCAGGCCAAGCCCTCGTCAGACGAAGCGCCTCGTGAAGACGGCGTCTCGGATGGGAATATTGCATCTGAGGCTCCTCGTGTTGCTGCTCAGTCGACAACAAGTTCAGGTGTCATCGAGGAGTCTACACCTCAAGACGACGACGCCTGCATCTACGAGGACTCCAACAGCACCACGAGTGAGGCGCCCCTACAAATTGACGAAGACGCCAGCTCCAGTGACATAAGCCAGGACAGTGGAGACGTCTTTGTACCATCCTCGCTCAAAAACCCGGACACCAAACGCCACCGAATAACTACTCGTGACTTAGAAGCCCCCACCAGAGACAGAAGTCCCCTGCGGACTTCGACGCGATCCCGGAAGCCCCGAGCCTCCGGTGGATCGCCTGGCCGGAAAAAATGACTCAGCCACTTGCGGGGCATTGGCTCCCGCACCTGATAAAGGTACCCCTGCATTTGCGTGATCCTATAGAATGTTTTCACTTTCCCCATGGCTCTTACTCTAAAAGTTATTACTTTTAACGTTCAAGGTTTCCGAAATCCACAAAAACAGGCTGAGGTATTGGCTTTCGCACGTTCAGTGCATTGTGATTTGCTGTTTGTGCAAGAAACAAATTTTTTCAAGCTTTCTGATGTACTCGCTTTCAAGCGCGCGTTCGATATTGATTGTTTCTTTTCGTACGCCAGCACGCATTCGACTGGCGTCGGAGTCGTTATTTTTAACCGAGGTCTTTTACGTGACCATCATGTTTCCTTCGATGCCTTCGGACGCGTGCTGGCGTTCGACTGCACCTTTTTCTCGTTAAGAATAAGATTTGTTGCCGTGTATGCCCCAGCAACACGCGAGAACTCAAACGCGTTCTTCCAATCTCTTGATGCGTTTCTTTTAAATTCCCGACATGTGGTACTTTTAGGGGATTTCAATTGTGTCTTAGACTCACACGCAGACGTTCGAGGTCCGGGTCGCGGCCGGTCAAACTGGAACGCCCGAGAACTCGAACGTCTAGTGCAGCAATTGGCATTGAGTGACATTCATCAAAGTGTGCATGGCAATAATTATGCCTATACTTGGCGTCGAGCAGCGTCGAGCAGCCGAATCGATCGCGTGTATGCATCCCCCGGTCTCATTACCTACGTTCACGACACCGGGGTAATGTCATTTCCACCGACACCAGTATACATTAGCGACCATCGGCCGGTTATGTTCTCTCTCCGCCTGCCAGCGGGGACGCCCACGGTTCACAGACCATGGCGTCTCGATTGCCGCGTCCTCCAGGACTCTCAGGCTACGGAGAAATTATCCCGAGCGTTACGCGCATCGCTCATTAGGGCTGATGTAGCTGATTGGGATCGCCTCAAAGAACAGTGGCGGCATCATTGCAGTGCGTCGGGCAGAGGACTTTGCACCCGCATGTCGAAAGATGCGTCATTGTTAATCCAGAAGATACGCATTGCCAATCGAGATCCCAGTCCTTCCACTGTAATGCGGGCATGGCAAGAGGAGCTCGTTGAACGGTACCAGCGTATTATGCGCGCTTCTTCACTCTCGGCTGCAGCTTGGCGCTGTAGACGTGCACCCTGTGCGCACCCTGAGGTGCTAAGGTATGCACGCAGAGCTCTGCTTTGTCCACCAGGCTCGCCTGCCCACTCGCTGAACTCCATCACCCCAGCTGCTGCGGGTACGCGCGACTTTCAGGAATTCAGTCAACACTTTGAGTCAATGGCTAAATCTGGTGCTAATGTCCGTTACCCAGGATCCGTTTCTTCGCACCCTCTGCTAACAGATTTACCTCATGATTCCAACATGTCAAATGACATCCTGCTATCACCGCCATCCGATGACGAAATCAAAGGCGCATTAGACGCAATGAAAAAGGGATCGGCCCCAGGGCCTGACGGACTTCCTGCAGAGTTTTATGTACAGTTCTGGCCTATCATTGGTCCAACTATGTCACGTGTCATTCGCAAGTGTTTCCAAGATATTACACTTCCAACTTCTTTCCACAAAGGCCGTATAACACTAGTTCCCAAGAAAGACCCAATGTCCACGCGGCCAGAAGATTGGCGCCCTATTACCCTGCTCAATGTAGATTACAAGCTCTTGGCTAACATTTTGGTGCGCCGAATCAGTCCATTTCTTGCAACATTAATCGCTCCCCACCAGGTCTGTTCTGTTCCGGGCCGAGAAATACACACCCATACGTGGTTAACGCGTGACATCATTCAATACACCATTAGCCGATGTGCGCAAGGACTGTTGGTTTCATTAGATCAAGAGAAAGCTTTTGATTTCATAGAACATGGCTACATACTAAATGTTTTACATGCATATGGATTCCCGGATAAGTTCATTGACCTTATCAACGCGATGTACACTAATTTAGAAAGTACCCTTTACTTAGATTCCCGTGAGAGTCACGCATTTAGAGTCACGCGTGGGGTCCGTCAAGGGTGTCCCCTCTCCCCAGTGTTGTTTATCCTTGCATTAGAGCCCTTCTTAAGGGCCATTGAACATCACCCGCAGATTCGTGGCTTACCTCTACCCGGTAACACTCAAGTAAAGGTCGCTGCATATGCAGATGATATCACTCTATATGTACATAATGAACAGTCGCTGCAGCATGCTCTTGATACGTTTCATGATTTTGGTATTATCTCCGGTGCAAAGTTAAACTTTTCTAAAAGCCAGTATTTTTTCATTGGCAACCCCAGCGGTCGTATCAACATCACGTCGCCTTTACAGTGGTCTCCTGATATTTCAATACTCGGAGTTACTTTCACTGTATTTGGTATACAGGATAGCATCTGGTCATCCGTTGTACAAACTCATCTAAATGATATCAAAGCAGCCAGGCACTTCGAATTCCCTCTCTTGGAACGCCGATACTTAACTCAAACGGTGTACCTAGGAAAATTTTGGTACCTTTGCCATTCTGTTAAACCACCGCTCCACGTCTGCAGGAAAGTGCAAAGCTGCATCAGTTCATTTTTTTGGTCTGGTGGCACAGAATTGTTATCGCGTCCAGCGTTAGCTCAGCCGCGAGATCAAGGCGGTTTTGCATTCCCTGACGTTTCCGTCGCGGCTTCTACATTGTGCCTCCGCACTCTATTGCGAATACTAAGCAATGATGACATGCCCGCTCAGACACTGGCTCGCTACCATCTGGGGCCATCACTACGTGTCTTCTTGCCGGATAGCCAAATAAACAAAGGTCCCCAATCAACTGAATTACCATCTTTGTATCGAGCCCTTCTGGCATTTCACCGACGTTTGGAAGCTACGTGCCCAGAGATAGAGGTGGCCGATTCTAAAGTGGTGGACACAATGGCCGCCCTTCTACGGCCCTTGGTGCCCCAGCATCGTCAATCTGTATTGAACCGCGCTTGGAAACCAATAACTGCCGCAGTGTTGCCAGGGCACCTCAGAGACTTTGTCTGGAGGTTGGGCTGGGGCTTGCTCCCCACGCGGGATCGGTTGCAGCGATGGCAGGTAGTTCGCACTTCCACTTGCCCCAACTGCGTCATGGTAGAGACCAATCGACATGCGACGTTTGAATGTGTGGTTTCCCGCCTTTTTTGGCGTGCGGTTAATACTGGTTTTCGGGGACAGGGTGTGCGAACTTTCGTGTCCAACGGCCGATTTCCGCGTAGCCGCTTTTCCGCTCTTTTAATAGTTGCGGGGCTGTTCAGCCTGTGGAGAAACCGATGTGAGGCCGTAGCTGCCAATTGCCGCCGGCGTGCCTTGTGGCCGATACTGGGGAGAATGAGACGAGAGATCCTCGCGTTCCTCTCCGAAGAGCTTTTCTTCCTCGGGGAGCAAGAGTTTCTGCGGCATTGGTCGTGCCCTTTCGTGAAGGTGGAACACGAAAGGATACAACTCATTTTTCGACCGACTTGGTGCTAAGCAGCGCCCGTTGAGTTGTTATATATGATTTCATTTGTTACAAATTGTGTTTCATTTGGATCTATTGTATCGTTATACCCTTGTATCGTGATATCACATTGAATATTTGTGTACATGTATGCCAACATAATCATGTATATTAGAGCAAATGTCTTCACTGTAACGTAGTGATGTTAGTCGTGAAATATAGATGTGCTGATGTATATGTGCCCTGTTACTGGAATGGTATGAAGCCTTTGTGTTCTGTACATGCTGTAAATAAACTTTTTCTAAACAAGGAGCGTCTTAGCGTCTCACGTCGTCGTTAGCGTCTCACGGCCTCCCTGGGCTGGCGGACGCCCGTCATGGCAAGCCAGCCCCCGAAGAAGGCGCTAGCCTTCGACATAGTCGTCCCCGAGGGGACTAGTCCCGAAGACGTCGTTGACGCGACGTCTTCAATAGTAGGAATCGAAGAAGTATACTGCGTTCAGCACTCTGGAGGTGGGAACTACCAAGTTACCGTCAACAGTGAGGCCGCACTGGCCCAAATCGTAGACGCGTCGCATCTTATCATCCGAGGAGAGCGCGTCGCCATCGTACCCCTGGGACCCCAAGTGACCCAAGTGACCGTTCTGTTCCTGCCGTGTCGCGTACCCAGCGAAGTCCTCGCACAAGCACTCTCTCCCTACGGGAAGGTGCTGTACATCACCAGAGGACTCATGGGATCGCGCCCAACCGTGACCACTGGGACGCGATACGTCCGCATGGAAATGAAGTCTTCGTCACCAGTGCCGAACTACCTCAAGGTCGCGGGCCATCGAGTAACCTGTGACTATAAAGGCATCCAGCGAGTGTGTCGTCGATGTGGAGACAGTGGGCACTTCCGCATGAACTGCACAGCTCCGTTTTGTGGAAGGTGCGGTGTTTATGGCCACGACGGGAAAGGCTGCTCGATGCCGTGTCACCGTTGTGGGGACCCGCATGCCACCGTGGCCTGCACCATCAGGCCATCGTATTCCGAGGCGGCATCCAAAGATTTCCCTCCACTTCAACCAGGAACGCCATCTAAGAACAAGTGCGACGATTCGTCAACGCGAGCCGTGGTAACCGACCACGACCAAGGTGTGCCAATCGCGACGCTGCACCAGACGCCCACTGCGTTCCCAACGATTCCGGGCCTGGTAATCCCTCCAGGTACTCAAAACTTAAGTTCGCCGCGTCCCGTGGCCATTTCTGAGGAATCGCAGGCCAAGCCCTCGTCAGACGAAGCGCCTCGTGAGGACGGCGTCTCGGATGGGAATATTGCATCTAAGGCTCCTCGCGTTGCTGCTCTGTCGACAACAAGTTCAGGTGTCATCGAAGAGTCTACATTTCAAGACGACGACGCCTGCATCTACGAGGACTCCAACAGCACCGCGAGTGAGGCGCCCCTACAATTTGACGAAGACACGAGCAGCAGTGACATAAGCCAGGACAGTGGAGACGTCTTTATACCATCCTCGCTCAAAAACCCGGACACCAAACGCCACCGGATAACTATTCGTGACTTAGAAGCCCCCACCAGAGACAAAAGTACCCTGTAGACTTCGACGCAATCCCGGAAGCCCCGAGCCTCCGGTGGATCGCCTGGCCGGAAAAAATGACTCAGCCACTTGCGGGGCATTGGCTCCCGCACCTGATAAAGGTACCCCTGCATTTGCGTGATCCTATACCATGTTTTCATTTTCCCCATGGCTCTTACTCTAAAAGTTATTACTTTTAACGTTCAAGGTTTCCGAAATCCACAAAAACAGGCTGAAGTATTGGCTTTTGCACGTTCAGTGCACTGTGATTTGCTGTTCGTGCAAGAAACAAATTTTTTCAAGCTTTCTGATGTACTCGCTTTCAAGCGCGCGTTCAATTTTGATTGTTTCTTTTCGTACGCCAGCACGCACTCGACTGGCGTCGGAGTCGTTATTTTTAACCGAGGTCTTTTACGTGACCATCATGTTTCCTTCGATGCCTTCGGACGCGTGCTGGCGTTCGATTGCACCTTTTTTTCGTTAAGAATAGGATTTGTTGCTGTGTATGCCCCAGCGGTACGCGAGAACTCAAACGCGTTCTTCCAATCTCTCGATGCGTTTCTTTTAGATTCCCGACATGTGGTACTTTTAGGGGATTTCAATTGTGTCGTAGACTCACACGCAGACGTTCGAGGTCCGGGTCGCGGCCGGTCAAACTGGAATGCCAGAGAACTCGAACGTCTAGTGCAGCAATTGGCATTGAGTGACATTCATCAAAGTGTGCATGGCAGTAATTATGTCTATACTTGGCGTCGAGCAGCGTCGAGCAGCCGAATTGATCGCGTGTATGCATCCCCCAGTCTCATTACCTACGTTCACGACACCGGGGTAATGTCATTACCACCGACACCAGTGTACATTAGCGACCATCGGCCGGTTATGTTATCTCTCCACCTGCCAGTGGGGACGCCAATGATTCACAGACCATGGCGTCTCGATTGCCGCATCCTCCAGGACTCTCAGGCTACGGAGAAATTATCCCGAGCGTTACGCGTATCGCTCATTGGGGCCGATGTAGCTGATTGGGATTGCCTTAAAGAACAGTGGCGGCATCATTGCAGTGCATCGAGCAGAGGACTTTGCACCCGTATGTCGAAAGATGCGTCATTGTTACCCCAGAAGATACGCATTGCCAATCGAGATCCCAGTCCTTCCACTGTAATGCGGGCGTGGCAAGAGGAGCTCGTTGAACGGTACCAGCGTATTATGCGTGCTTCTTCACTCTCGGCTGTAGCTTGGCGCTGTAGACGTGCACTTTGTGCGCACCCTGAGGTGCTAAGGTATGCACGCAGAGCTCTGCTTTGTCCACCAGGCTCACCTGCCCACTCGCTGAACTCTATCACCCCAGCTGCTGCGGGTTCGCGCGACTTTCAGGAATTCATTCAACACTTTGAGTCAATAGCTAAATCTGGTGCTAATGTCTGTTACCCAAGATCCGTTTCTTCGCATCCTCTGCTAACAGATTTACCTCATGATTCCAACATGTCAAATGACGTCCTCCAATCACCGCCATCCGATGACGCAATCAAAGGCGCATTAGACGCAATGAAAAAGGGATCGGCCCGAGGGCCTGACGGACTCCCTGCAGAGTTTTATGTACAGTTCTGGCCTATCATTGGTCCAACTATGTCACGCGCCATTCGCAAGTGTTTCCAATATATTACACTTCCAACTTCTTTCCACAAAGGTCGTATAACACTAGTTCCCAAGAAAGACCCAATGTCCACGCGACCAGAAGATTGGCGCCCTATTACCCTGCTCAATGTAGATTACAAGCTCTTGGCTAACATTTTGGTGCGCCGAATCAATCCATTTCTTGCAACATTAATCGCTCCCCACCAGGTCTGTTCTGTTCCGGGCCGAGAAATACACGCCCATACGTGGTTAACGCGTGACATCATTCAATACACCATTAGCCGATGTGCGTAAGGACTGTTAGTTTCATTAGATCAAGAGAAAGTTTTTCATTTCATAGAACATGGCTACATACTAAATGTTTTAGATGCATACGGATTCCCGGATAAGTTCATTGACCTCATCCACGCGATGTACACTAATTCAGAAAGTACCTTTACTTATTTTCCCGTGAGAGTCACGCATTTAGAGTCACGCGTGGGGTCCGTCAAGGGTGTCCCCTCTCCCCAGTGTTATTTATCCTTGCATTAGAGCCCTTCTTAAGGGCCGTTGAACATCACCCGCAGATTCGTGACTTACCTCTACCCGGTAACACTCAAGTAAAGGTCGCTACATATGCAGATGATATCACTCTATATGTACATAATGAACAGTCGCTGCAGCATGCTCTTGATACATTCCATGATTTTGGTATTACTCCGGTGCAAAGTTAAACTTTTCTAAAAGCCAGTATTTTTTCATTGGCAACCCCAGCGGTTGAATCAATATACGTCGCCTTTACAGTGGTCTCCTCAGATTTCAATACTCGGAGTTAATTTCACTGTATTTGGTATACAGGATAGCATCTGGTCATCCGTTGTACAAGAAGACGGTGTACCTAGGAAAAGTTTGGTACCTTTGCCATTCTGTTAAACCACCGCTCCACGTCTGCAGGAAAGTGCAAAGCTGAATCAGTTCATTTTTTTGGTCTAGTGGCACAGAATTTTTATTGCGTCCAGCGTTAACTCAACCGCGAGATCAAGGCGGTTTTGCATTCCCCGACGTTTCCGTCGCGGCTTCTACATTGTGCCTCCGCACTCTATTGCGAATACTAAGCAATGATGACATGCCCGCTCAGACACTGGCTCGCTACCATCTGGGGCCATCACTACGTGTCTTCTTGCCGGATAGCCAAATAAACAAAGGTTCCCAATCAACTGAATTACCATCTTTGTATCGAGCCCTTCTGGCATTTCACCGACGTTTGGAAGCTACGTGCCCAGAGATAGAGGTGGCCGATTCTAAAGTGGTGGACACAATGGCCGCCCTTCTACGGTTCTGGTGCCCCAGCATCGTCAATCTGTATTGAACCGCGCTTGAAAACCAATAACTGCCGCAGTGTTGCCAGGGCATCTCAGAGACTTTGTCTGGAGGTTGGGCTGGGGCTTGCTCCACACGCGAGATTGGTTGCAGCGATGGCAGGCTGTTCGCACTTACACTTGCCCCAACTGCGTCATGGTAGAGACCAATCGACATGTGACGTTTGAATGTGTGGTTTCCCGCCTTTTTTGGCGTGCGGTTAATGCTGGTTTTCGGGGACAGGGTGTGCGAACTTTCTTGTCCAACGGCCGATTTCCGCGTAGCCGCTTCTCCGCTCTCTTAATAAATAGTTGCGGGGCTGTTCAGCCTTTGGAGAAACCGATGTGAGGCCGTAGCTGCCAATTACCGCCGGCGTGCCTTGTGGCCGATACTGGGGAGAATGAGACGAGAGATCCTCGCGTTCCTCTCCGAAGAACTTTTCTTCCTCGGGGAGCAAGAGTTTCTGCGGCATTGGTCGTGCCCTTTCGTCAAGGCTGAACACGAAAGGATACAACTCATTTTTCGACCGACTTGGTGCTAAGCAGAGCCCGTTGAGCTGCTACATATGATTTCATTTGTTACAAATTGTGTTTCATTTGGATCTACTGTATTGTTATACCCTTGTATAATGATATCACATTGAATTTTTGTGTACATGTATACCAACATAATCATGTATATCAGAGCAAATGTCTTCACTGTAACGTAGTGATGTTAGTCGTGAAATATAGATGTGCTGAAGTGTATGTGCCCTGTTACTGGAATGGTATGAAGCTTTTGTGTTCTGTACATTCTGTAAATAAACTTTTTCTAAACAAGGAGCTTCGCCCCTAAAATTGGCAGCATATCGACGGAGTGAATGAAGGAGAGTGGGGCGAAGCATTCGTCCGTCCATTCGTTCCTGCTTCCATTCGTCCATGCGTCCGTCTCTGTGACCGTTCATGCGTCCATCCACCCGCCCGTGCGTGCGTCTGTTCGTGCGTCTGTCCCTGCGTTCGTCCATGCATCCGCCCCTGCGTCCGTTTATGTGTCCATTCATGAATCTGTCTGTGTGTCCATTCGTCCATCTATTCAACACTACAAGTACCACCATCTCACATCTTTTCACCATATATTCCACATATAGAAGCACCGCCCTCCAGCGGACATTCCGAGGACTAAACGAGAGGTGGCACACGCACACTTTCTTACGGCTTGCGCTTCGGGTCTATTTCCCACTTTTAACCTCCTCGAGTTCATGGTATATACTAGTTCATTGTATTCATGGCACTGTGGCCCAAGGCTCGCTAAACGTTTCTGAAACCAAAGAGGGGACGCCCACCGAGTATAACGTAGCAACCTTTTCCTGTCAGATAGTGCTCAATGTACATGCCAATGGCTGCTAAAGGGAAATAAGAGACAGGAGAATCCAGCTTTTACTTTCTTACGGCTTGCACTTCGTATCTCCTTCCCACTTTTAACCACCTCGAGTTCATTCATGGTATATACTAGTTCTATGTATTCATGTCACTGTGGCTTAACGCTCGCGAAACCTTTCTAAAAACTAAGGAGGTTACACAGTGAGTATATCGTAGCAATCCTTTCTTCTGAGATAGTGCTCAATGTACATGCCAATGGCTGCTAGTGTTGATCGCAGCGTGCGCGTTAACTAAAAGCCAAATGCTCCTGTCTCTCATTCCCCATTAGCAGCTATTGGCATGTACATTCAGCACTATTTTTTATTGTTCAACAATTCACACAAGAAGTATTTTACTGGCACCACCTTGGATGTCAAAATATTATACTTGTTACATATTACAATGGCTACGAGGGACGAACGGGTGCCGCTATAAGGAGTTTCGCCCCGAAAATTAAAAATTTTGAAAGTTGTTCACGCTTTTCCTGTGCACTAGGGCGTTTATCTCGTGAGTATTTCGGTCTGTTTAAACAGCGCGCTTCCTATGTCGAGCTGTAACAGTTGTTAGTTCACGTGCGTCCAGTGTATGCTCATTTCGCGCGTGCTTTCTGCGTGAGGTGCGTGCTGCAAGTTTTGAGCTGGTGGTCGTTCTTCGTGTGAATTAAGAATTGTTGCTGTACGATTCATTATTTCGCCCTTGAGATGGAACAATGCAGAGAAAAACGCTCAACTACCTCCGTGAAAACACATTTTACTTCCGTGGTATACCGATTACTTGACAGAGGGATCAGCCACTTTTCTTAAACACTTTTCATATGCTCGATTCATCTGCAAGAAAGAGTTCGAAAAAAAAGTCCCTGTACAAGATATGAAAATTTTGCAGAAACATTGAAAATGAATTCTCTGAGAGCGATTAGATCGAGAAGTTGTCACTCAGCGAACTTTTCAGCGGGTGCTCTTGTTTCGGGTGTTTTCGTCAGTGTGCGCTAAGTCTACGCGAGTTGGAAAGCGTGGCGACCTCATTGGACAGACGGCTGGCCAACCCCGACCTTTCGAAGCACGTGCCGTCGAATGCATTCATGTCATGGTCCCGCGGCGAGGGATGAACTTTCCTTCGACGGTGCACATAATTTCGATCTTCTAAGATATAACTGCTAATGGTTTCGAGCCCCCTGCGCGAGTTTATGGTCAGTCTCTTGGGGCCAGCAACATTGTCCCACGTGCAGTGGCAGCAGCACATATAATATTGTTGCGGAGGACGGAATCTGTGTATCATTCTTTGGCTTCGTTGTGGTGAAGGGGCAGCTATTACCGATAGTTCAAGGCATCGTAGTTTGTCGCTCTGTGTTTAATTATGAGGCCAGGGTTTGACCTCTGCGCAGCTCGCATAGGTGCGATTCCTCAGTCGTTTTGTAAGTGTACGTATGGCAGGCACTGACACATTGTGCAACAACATGCCATTTCCAGCTTGAATTCATCGAGTTCGGTTGTCTTCAGAGCCCGATATATTCGAAAACCATGACCTTCAGGATTGCGGGCGCGCGCCATCAGAGAGGCCATGCGAAACCAAACCTTGTTTGCACGCACTATGCTACATAGTGCATGCAAACGCACTATGCCACTATGCTCAATGGTTTTTTTTCGGACTGGCAAGGTCGATAGACGTGTTTTGTGAGAGCTCCAGATCGACTGCGCAGATAAATGTTTTTGGCATGTTTCATCATCATCATCATCATCATCATCATCATCATCATCATCATCATCTGCCTGACTACGTCCACTGCAGGACAAAGGCCTCTCCCATGTTCCGCCAGTTAACCCGGTCCTCTGCTTGCTGCTGCCAATTCAATCATACCCGCAAACTTCTTAATCTCATCTGCCCACCTAACCTTCTGTCTCCCCCTAAGCCGCTTCCCTTCTCTGGGAATCCAGTTAGTTACCCTTAATGACCAGCGGTTATCCTGTCTACGCGCTACATGCCCGGCCCATGTCCATTTCCTCTTCTTTATTTCAACTATGATATCCTTACCCCCGTTTGTCCCCTAATCCACTCTGCTCTCTTCTTGTCTCTTAAGGTTACATCTACCATTTCTCTTTCCATTGCTCGCTGCGTCGTCCTCAATTTAAGCTGAACCCTCTTTGTAAGTCTCCAGGTTTCTGCTCCGTAGCTAAGTACCGGCAAGATACAGCTGTTATATACCTTCCTCTTGAGGGATAGTGGCAATCTACCTGTCATAATTTGGGAGTGCTTGCCGAATGTGCTACACCCCATTCTGATTCTTCTAATTACTTCAATCTCATGGTTCGGCTCTGCGGTTATTACCTGCCCTAAGTAGACATAGTCTTTTACAACTTCAAGTGCACTATTACCTATCTCGAAGCACTGCTCCTTTCCGAGGTTGTTGTACATTACTTTCGTTTTCTGAAGATCAATTTTAAGACCCACCTTTCTGCTCTCCTTGTCTAACTCCTTAATAATGAGTTGCAATTCGTCCCCTGAGTTACTCAGCAATGCATTGTCATCGGCGAAGCGCAGGTTACTAAGGTATTCTCCATTAACTCTCATCCCTAACTGTCCCCATTCTGGGCCTCTGAAAACTTCATTTAAGCACGCGGTAAATACCATTGGGGAGATTGTTTCCCCTGCCTTACACCCTTCTTGATTGGTATTCTGTTGCTTTCTTTATGAAGCACTATGGTAGCAGTTGATCCCCTGTATATTTCTTCCAGAATGTTTATATATACTTCATCTACGCCCTGATTCCGCAGTGTCTGCATGACGGCTGATATTTCTACTGAATAAAATGCCTTCTCGTAATCTATGAAGGCTATGTATAGTGGTTGGTTATACTCTGAGCATTTTTCTATTACCTGATTGATAGTATGGATGTGGTCAATTGTTGAGTAGCCTGTTCGAAATCCTGCTTGTTCGTTTGGTTGATTGAATTATAATGTTTTCTTTACTCTGTTAGCAAATACCTTTGTAAATAGCTTGTATACTACAGAGAGCAAGCTGATCGGCCTGTGATTCTTCAAGTCCTTGTCATCTTCTTTCTTATGTATTAAGATGATGTTAGCGTTCTTCCAAGACTCTGGTACTCTTCCCGTCAGGAGACACCTGGTAAACAGGGTGGCTAGTTTTTCAAACACAATCTATCCTCCATCTTTCAGCAGATCTGATGTTACCTCACCAGCAGCTTTGCCTCTTTGCATGCTCTCCAAAGCTTTTCTGACTTCTATTATTACCGGTGGGGTGTCGTCTGGGTTACTGCTAGTTATTATAGTATTAAGGTTGTGGTTGTCTTGGCTACTGTACAGATCTCTGTAAAACTCCTCCACTATTTTAACTACCCTATCCATATTGCTAGTTATTTGGCCTTCTTTGTCCCTTAGTGCATACATCCGACTTCTGCCTATCCCAAGTTTCCTCTTCACTGCTTTGACGCTTCCTCCGTTTTTCAGAGAGTGTTCAATTCTCTCCATGTTATACCTTCTTACATCGCATACCTTACGTCTATTAATCAACTTCGAAAGCTCTGCCAGTTCTATTTTGTCTGTTGTACTTGACACTTTCATGATTTGACGCTTCTTATTTAGGTTCTTCGTTTCCTGGGAAAGCTTGCCAGTGTCCTGTCTAACTACCCTGCCTCCAACTTTACTGCACACTCCGTAATGATACTCGTCACATTATTATTCATTGCTTCTACGCTAAGGTTGGTTTCCTCACTAAGAGCCGAGTACCTGTTCTGCAGTGACACTCTGGATTCCTGTACTTTCCCTCTCAGGGCTAGCTCATTGATTGGTTTCTTGCGTATCAGTTTTTATCGTTCCTTCTTCAAGTCTAGGCGAATTCGAGACCGCACCATTCTATGATCACTGCATCGTACCTTGCCAACCACTTCCACATCCTGCACGATTCCTGGGTGTGCACTCATTATAAAGTCTATTTCGTTCTTATTTTCCCCATTAGGGCTCCTCCATGCCCCCTTGCGGGTTTCTCTTTTTCGGTATAAGGCATTCAAAATCCGTAAATATTGTGTTCTGCAAATTCTACTAGTAGCTCTCCTCTGGCGTTTTAGTACCGATGCCATAATCTCCTACTGCTTGGTCTCCAGCCTGCTTCTTTCCTACTGTTGCATTAAAGTCACCCATCACTATAATATACTGTGTTTCTACCTTACTTATTGCCGATTCCACGTCTTCATAGAAGCTTCATAGAGATGCGGCGATGGCGTAGTGGTTAGAGCATCCGCCTCGCATAGAAGAGGTCTGTGGTTCAAATCCCGGTGCCGCGCAGTTCCCAACCGGATTAAAAAAAATCCGCGTGTTGATGGAACTGCATTAAGAGGCTTGGGGTGCGGCCTCACCGGTAACCACCGCCGGAAACGCACTCCCTCACCAGAGAAGGATTGGCCACCCTGGTGCAGCATCTGGCCACTACCTCCCACATGCATACGTCAAATAACTCACGGCCCTCAGTCCCCAGCAGCTGCGAAGCAACTGACCACGGCGGCGGTCAGATCTGCAACGCAGCAGAGAGTGCTAAGAATCTCTGGATCCGGACAGGCCGCCATTGGAACCTGAACTTGGCAACGTTTAAGGCTAGAACATTATCTAGTGAGGGAAGTCTAGCTGTACTATTCGAGGAGCTAGGGGGTGTTAAATGGGATATAATAGGGTTCAGTGAGGTTAGGAGGACAGGTGAGGCCTATACGGTGCTACAGATTGGGCACGTCCTTTGCTATCGGGTATTGGGAGACAGAAGAGAACTGGGAGTAGGGTTCCTAATTCACAGAAACATAGCTGGCAACATAGAGGAATACTATAGCATTAATGAAAGGGTGGTAGGTATCGTAATTAAACTGAGTAAAAGATACAAGCTGAAGGTAGTACAGGTTTACGTGCCTACATCCAGCCATGATGACGCTTCAGTTGAAAGCTTCTATGAAGATGTGGAATCGGCATGCTTCAAGCTTGCTTTTATTATTAACAAGGAACCATTGTATATCTTTATAGCACTTATTTCATTGTACGGCTTTTTTGGATTGAGGTTACTCAACTGGTATTTTTTGCTTGTGTGTTTTTCTTCCTCTCCTTGGGGAGCGTGAACGTACACTGAACACGCAAACTTTTGTATTAGAGCATGGACTTTTTTCGCTTCGGGCAGGGTTTGTAGTGCGCCGTCTTTTGTAATAATCAAGTGGGACGATTCAGCAGGATGATTGGTGTAACAAAGACATGATTAAAATGACTGTAAAATGTTCAGGATGCCGAGTCGGCTTCAAAATGGAGGCTAGTGCCAACGTGAATGCAGAGGAGGCTGACCCCATCTGTATGCAATGTGAGGTGGAGGAAATTTGGGGAAAGTGATGCTTGCCCAGAGTGAACAGCTGAGCCGGAAACCGCGGTGACGACAGAGCGAGAAAAAACGAGGGCTATGGGAGAAAGGCTTAGCTCAGCTGAGGAGGCAATAGCGATGCTGAACAAAGGAACGGCAGATTACGAAAACGGTAAGACACCGACACTGAGAATGGCGGAGAAGAAATGAAAAACAGGCTCAGCCGGCTCAATGATCACGCGACCCAGATTGCGTGAAATAGTAAGGGGAGGTGGGAGGGGACAAAGCAGCCGGCGCTGCAAGCGCAAGTAACCTCCAGGTGCGGGGCCATCCAGCAGAAAATTCACACCTTGTGATAATGGCCGGAGACTTGAATTTAAATCGGTGCGCGAAGCAACCAAAGAGCGGGTAAGAGGCGACAAGAGGACTTACGTAGGGACTCTCCCAGGTAGTAAGCTGGAAGCAGTAATGAGGCAAGCGAGCGCAAAACTCACAACGAAAGCAAATGGAGGAAACCTCGCGGTAATTTCGGGTGGTTTTAACGATGTTTTAAAAGAAGAATCGGCGGGTAGTGACCACATTGGTGAAAGGGATCGATGACATGCGCACCATTTCCCCTCAGCTACAGGTAGTAATATGCACGATACCTGAGTTACCAGTCCATGACGGCGACCTGCAAAAAGCAGTTGTCGACGCAAACAACGAGATATGGCAGATGAGTCAAGAGAAGGGCTTTTAGGCAGTGGAAATAAACATAGAGGTGCATAGGGGGGAGGGTTTTCTACGGAACAGAATTAACTTCGATAGGAGGCTAGGTTATGACGGGGGTTGGAGACTTGCAGGACGCGATGTAGCTTTTTGGGGGGCACATGGCCCTTCTGTGTGCAGGATAGCTGGTAACAAGGAAAACAACCAGGGTGACTCTTTGACAGGTTGTATAGGAAAAAATCAAAAGAAAGGTAAAAGAAGAGAGAAAAAGCGTGTTGCAATTGGTTACCTTAACCTGCGGGGTAGCAGAAAAAAGGCAAAATGGTTAGAGATTGAGAAGGCAAACAAGGAACGTATAGGTGTGAATGTGGTTACAGCAACACACCTTAGAGACTTGGAAGAGCCACCAGACATTCTGAATTCTACTTGGAAAGTATGCGACAGGAGCCTATCGGAAAGAAAAAGTGGGGATGTGGGATTGCTCATTCATAGCAAAGACAATAGGATTGAGTCAAAAAAGCGTGTTCAGAGCACCTATGGGTTTCGGGCACAGTAGGGCGGAAAAACGTGGCTAAGGGCAGCTTACTTGTAGGTGAGAAACAGCTGGAAGGAAACAAATTTAAAGATACTGATATAATAGCATAGGCACAGATATAAAAGAAATTTTGGCATGGGCCGAAATAATCCTTCTAGGGGACATAAATGCTCACATGCAGGATTTTAGCGAACATTCAGACACCAACAGCAGGATATTGCTAGATCTCGACGAGCAACATAGTCTTGGATAATTAATGCGGGGCCTAAGTGCGAGGGGCAGATTACGTGGAAAGTCGCACACACGGAATCAAGCATTGATTATTGTCTTATGACAGAGGTTATCTATGGCAAACTTATAGAGATGAGAATAGACGAGGCAGGCATTAGCAGCTTGTGTAGGGATTATAAACGCAGAACATTAGGAATGGGATATAAAAGTGACAATACGAACATAGAGTCAAAGTTTGGAAGCTCGTGTTTAAATGACACACAAATAAGAAATATAGACGCAAGGTTCGAGGACAAAGTAGAATAACTACCGGGTAAACACTGGGAGGATAGTGGATTGTTACATGTAATGATGTGAGAGATGGGAAGAGAGAAGAAAGCGATTTGCTGGATATGAAAGGGAAAGTCTTAAATTTGGTGGAACAGTGAAATTCGAGATGTCATCGAGAAGCGACGTGAGGCATCACGGGAGCACAGCCAGGCAAAAAAAAAAAGAAGCGGCCACAGAATGAAGTCAACCAAATATGGGAAATATATTAAGAGAAAAAGTCACTCTGCAAAAGATGGTTGAGGCAAGAATAAAGGTGAAAGTGAACGTCGGTTCACAGAGATTTGCGAAAAGAAGAAGGCTACACCTAGAATACTTTGGAGCCACCATAAAGTGCTAGGTAGGAAGTTTGTAACAATGCAACAACATATGGTGGGTGAAGGAGAAAATAAATTGGAAGGGTACGTAGCACTAGCTAATATCCGATTGGTAACAGCAGATTCGTTTAAAAAGGTCACCCAGAGGGATTCTCCAGTGTGTAAAAGTATGAAAAAGAGTGCAACCGAGGAAGTGGTAGTAATTGAGATACTCAATTGGAAGAAGGTCGAAGTAAAATTTTCTATGCGTACTACTACTGGCTTAGATGGGATTCGTGTCCGCCTCATCATTGAAGTAGGACATAGCACTAAAAAGCACTGGTGAAATCCGTGGAAAAGTACACGCAGGAGAAGGAAATACGTCACACTTGGCCGAAAAGCAGAATGAACGTAATCTATAAATGCAAGGTAGAAAAGGTTAATATTCACTCGAAGAAACCGCTCACCAGTATATCTGTGGTATAGAGGTTGGCGATGCAGTCAGTAAAATTAAATATAGAAACGTGGGCAGTGCAAAAAGATATTTTGGGAGAGCTTTGAATGAATTCCGACTCGACAGGCGTTCAGACTATAAAATCTTAGTTCTTGCTCAGTGTACAAAATTATCCAAAACAAAAAAGAGGTCCTTAAACGTAGCTTATCTGGACATCATTGGGGCGTATTACAACGTTAGTCAGAAGTTTTTGTGGTACAATTTGAAAAAAGTGGGTACAGGTGACGACTATGTACAGCTTTTGAGAGAAATATACCGAGAAAAAACAGTTTGCATAGAATGGGAAGAAATAAGTAGGAACAAAAGCATTAAAATTAACAAGGGGCTGTCACAGGGATGTCTTTTTTCTCCGCTGTTATTGATGCTGTACATGGTACGGATGGAAAAGCGCTGGAAGGTAGCAGCGTTTGGTTTATTCTGTCACCCAAACAGCCTGGCGCAATGGTTGAACGGAAGTCTAGGTCTATTTTACTCAGACAATATTGTATTATTTGCGGACAGTGACGACATTATACAGGGGCTGGCAAATGTATGCTGAAGAGAAGGTAAGGCTCCAAGCCAAGGATTTAGGGCAAGAAAATAAGTATTGATGGTACCCAATAATCACGAAGATCAGGCGGTCTTAATTCTAGGCCGAGAAATACCAAAGGTGAGCGAGTACATGTACCTCGGAGTATGAATAAATGAGGGAGATATATATGTGGAGGTACAGGAAAAAACATTAACAGCAAAGGGATAGACGAATGCTGCAATAATGAAGCACCGAGCGTTATGAGGATAGAATAGGAACAAAGTCCTTTGAAGTCTGTGGAAAGGTGTAATGGTTTCAGGGTCCACTTTTGGGAATTCAGTAGTATGCATGATGTCAGAGGTGCAATCAAGATTGAATGTAAATCACAGGACTGTGGGACGCCTCGCGTTGGGCGCTCACCGGAAGACGATGAATGAGGCTAGAAAAGGGGATATGAGATGTACAGGCTTCAATGTAAGGGAAGTTCAGTGCAAAGTGAGATTTGAAGAGAGACTTAGGAAATTAAAGGATCGTAGGTGGTATTTGTATAAGAAGAGCGTGGAGACTAAGTGGAAAAAAAATTGCTGGGAGGCTCACAGGTAAATATACAGCTGGCAGTTTGGGTGACACGCCCACAAGCAGTATGAAGCGAAAAGTCAGAGAGGTGGAGAGTATTTATTGCATGACAGTGATGGAAGCGAAGCCGGCGCTTAGTATACCCAAAGGGCTACAACGAAATAAGGCGGGAGGAGTTTCATGATAATTCAAGGGGAAGTGCTTTACTGTTCGAAGCGAGTTCGTGTACCTTCATAATATATGACTGTTTAGAAGTGAGAGCACACTACTTAGACGTGGACAGAAAGACAGGGACAAGCACTTGTCCCTGTCTTTTTGTCCACGTCTAAGTAGTGCGCTCTCATTTCAAAACAATCATGTATCACCAAAACACCAAATCAACCATATTTAGAATACTTAGTAGTTACGTTCCGTTCTGGTTCTTTCCACTCGCCTCTCGCTTGTTGCGCGACATTTGCTGCTGCCACCCAGGAAGCCGGAGACGAGAACTTTTCATCTGCTGGCACCTTGAGGAAACGACCGCTCCGACATCATGTGGATATAGAGATGTTTATTCGTTTTTTTTCTCCCTCTCACTGTCCCTGCACTCCTGGTTTTATCCCCTGTCTCCCCATTCAACCACTCTTACAGTCCAATCGTAACGCACCACTCTTACAGTCCAATCGGAACGCACGGATGTGTCTCCTCTCGCCACAACCTCGAAGACCCACTGCCTCTTTCTCACTCATTGGTTCTCCACCGTCGCTGATGTTTCTTTCACCCCGGTTCCTGGAATTATCGACGACGGGCGTTGCCGGGTTGTGGAAAATCGCCTCCGAGTAAGCTCCCGCGATGCCGTATTGACAGGCCATCAATACAATTGGCCCGTGCACAAATGCCGTCGCCTCCGCTGATTCTGGTTTTCCGGTGGACGCGCACGTGCACCTTCCATCCTTGAAGCCTGGCCCGGTCACCTGCAGCCTGGCTTGGTCTCCTGTAAGGCGCCATAATTGAACCCCTTG
This sequence comes from Rhipicephalus microplus, assembly GCF_043290135.1. NCBI lineage: Eukaryota > Metazoa > Arthropoda > Arachnida > Ixodida > Ixodidae > Rhipicephalus > Rhipicephalus microplus. Next base: position 116,406,779 of record NC_134700.1, on the reverse strand, counting down.
GGGCACGGGAGTTGTCACGTCCTTTGTGGCCAGCAGACAGTCATCGTCCCGCATTCCGGTGGCACTGCTTCCTTGCTGGCAAGGGGTCGCCGGCCGTGGGGTGGGTAACGATAAGGTATTCGGGGAACGCACGAAGTTCGAGCCCAACATCTCCCCTTCAACTGTGTTGCACTGTATTTATGACATGCGACACCAACACAACCGCATATGCACACATGTTCACTGGCTCGACACGTGAGGCACCAACTGTCACTCATACCTCGTTGACTCCGTCGCGCGCACGCGCTAACAAAGCATACACCCCCCTTAACTCGCCGTCCCTTTTATGCGTCATTGTTAGTAGTCACCAACCGCGACAATGCGTCGGCATTTGCGTTCAGACACCCCATATTGTGTTCAATTTCCAGGTTATATTTCTGTAGTGCCAACGCCCAGCGTGTCAGCCTAGCGCTCTGCGGAGTGGTTAGAGTCAGAAATTTGAGTGGGTTATGATCGGTAATCACCTTGATTTTAGCACCAAACAGCCAAACATCCAACTTCCCCAGTGCCCAAATGATTGCATAAGCTTCCTTTTCTATTGTGGCCCATCGAGTCTGAGCCGGGCTAAGCTTCTTGCTCAGAAAAGCGATAGGGCGCTTCTTGCCCACCAGATCCTGCTGTGTCAGGCACGCACCAACGGCGTAATCGGATGCATCTGTGGCGAGGATAAATTCTTTCCTCGGATCTGGTGCCTGCAACGCCGACGCCTGCACTAGACAGTTTTTCACCTTGTCAAAAGCTTCTTGAGCCTCTGTATTCCAAGGTGATTTCTGCGGAATACGTCGGCCAGTTAGGTTAGCCAGAGGCATAATGACTTTGAAGTACTCGGGCATGTAGTCCCTATAATAGTTGGCTAGCCCTAAGAAACTACGAAGTTGTCCCTTTGTTTTGGGAGCCAAGATCTCCTTTATCGCCCTCACCTTCGCTGGATCGGCCCCGTACTTGCCTGATCCTACAATATGCCCCAAGAATTTTATTTCTTGTTGTGCAAACCGACATTTGCTTACGTTGAGCGTCAACCCTGCCTTGGCTAGGGGCAGAATTACCTTGTCTAAATGTTCCAGTAGGTCGTTCCAGTTCTCAGAGTATATCACTACATCGTCAATGTAAGCGCAAGCATAATGTCTATGCGGAGCCAGTACACTATTGATGACCCTCTGATAGGTACGGGCAACATTCTTTAACCCAAAGGGCATCACTCTCCATGCGTATCAGCCTGAGGGCGTGGCAAAAGCGGCACAAACCTGCGCGTCCTCATCGAGAGGTATTTGCCAGTAACCCCTGAACATCTCTAGCAGAGTTATGTACTTAGCCTTCGCTACTTGGTATAACAGATCGGTCGCCACGCTGATGGGAAATGTGTCTGTCTCTGCTATTTCGTTGAGTCTCCTGTAATCGCAACAGATGCGGATGCCACCGTCCTTCTTTGATACGCAGACCAGTGGATACGCGTGCGGAATTTCAACCGGGTATATCAATCCCCACTGCTCATTTACCTGCCTCTCTACTTCGTTCACCAGCGCCATCGGCACTCTGTATGGGTATGCGCGCCTCGGTTGCTCTCCTGCTTTGATTCGTATTTTATGGATTCCCACTTTGCAGGTGCTGGGTTTGTTTGCGAATACCCTCGGGTGTCTTGCGATTAAGTCTCGCAGCTGTTCTCTCTGTGTGGGCTCCAGGTGTGCTACCTCATCAAGCTGCAGCGTCACCTGCGCCTCTAGCCCGCATGGTGGGACCGGAACCTCTCCAAATTCCTGATCGCCTTCGAATATCACTCCTACGGCAGTTACTCGGGCGTGATATGCGCGAAGAATGTTAGCGTGAATGGTTCTGCGCGAACCGTCCTCGAGCTCAACTAAATAACTGTACGGGCGCAGTTTTTCGACCACTGTGATCGGTCCCTTCCACTTCGCCACTAGCTTCCCCTCTCCTTCCTTCTCGAGCCATAGTACTTGGTCCCCTGTGTTAAACTGTTTGTCTGTGGCCCTCAAGTTATAGCATCCTACGCACTCCTTCTGAGTGACTTCACTCTGTCGGGCGGCTCCTTCGCTAGCTTCTTCCAAACTACTTGGGCGCTTCACAAGATATTCCGCTGCTGGCATACTCAATGATTCCGGCACTTCCCAGGCTCCTGGCCAAGTCCTTTTAAAAATGGATAGGGGCCTGTTCGGTACCCGCCCGTACATGAGCTGGAACGTTGACCACCCTGTAGTCGCATGTGGAACCTCACGATATGCCTATAACAAAAACGGAATCAGCCTCTCCCACTCGCGTTCATGTTCGCTGACTATGTGAGAAAGCATTCTTTTGAACGTGCCGTTCCAGCGCTCGACCAAGCCGTTGCTTTGCGGGTGATCGGGCACGGAAAATCTCGGAGTTGCCCCCAGTCTTTGCAACATCTCCTGTGTCAACCTCGACGCAAAGTTGGTGCCCTGATCTTAGCAAATTGTCTCTGGCACCCCGTGTTCAGAAAATATCTGCAGTAACGCGTCACATGTAGCCTTTGCCGTTAGTGAACGGAGGCATACCACCTCTGGCCATCTGGTATGTAAGTCTGCGACACAAAGAGCGTAGCGGTGACCTCTAGCCGAAGGCGGTACCGTAGAACCGATGCAGTCCATGTTTACTGTCTGAAACGGCGCGCTGGGCCTGGCCAGGGGCTTTATCGGCACCCTATCTTTCTGCCTCGTCGGCGATTTCACCTGGCATCCTTGGCACGACCTACAGTACTCCTTTACATCTCGCGACATCTGCGGCCAGTAAAATGAGCTTTTCACTCGTTGTAGTGTTTTCCGCTCTCCTAAATGGCCTGCCCTTGGTGAATCGAGCCATTTTCAGCACTTATTTGTGCCTGTGCGATGGTAGCACTAGCTGTTTGCAGATGCGACCCGCGATGTGTTCCTGATGATACAATAGCTCGTCTTGAACGAGCATACCATGCTTTCCAGCCTTTGCCTGCGACCAAGCATCTCGCAAAGCCGGGTCTGCTTCCTCAGCCTCACAAAACTCCTGTCGTTTACTTTTGACCGGCTCGGAACCTTCGCTGTTGCTCTCCGCGGTTATGACGCCTGCCATCGCCCGTTGCTCCTCGCATGCTTCATCTGACAGCTCTACTATAGCTTCGGTCTCCTCGACTGCTGAAGAGTCGTCTGACACTATGTCACGTTTAACCCTTTCCTCGAGAAGCTGTGCGTAATAGTTGGGTGCGATCAGCGCGTCGGTGCCGTCTAGCAGCTTATCTGTGATTGCACAAAGCACGGCCGACTGCACCACCTCGGACATCACGTAAGGACTTCCTTCAGTAGCTATGAGCGGCACGTAAGCCAACTCAGTGGTGACCTGTTGCCCGAACGCTCTCGTGAACTTTATCTGCGAACCTGTACCATCGTACTGAGGTACCACTGCCTTTCTGATGACGCTCACCTCCGATCCTGAGTCTACCACGGCGTTTAATGATTGACCTGAGCTCTTAAACGTTACAGTTTCAAATGAGGGTTGTTTCTGCTCTTTACGCTGCCACAACCTGTCTGTCATTCCTATGTCTGACCCGAATGCAGAAGAAGACACCCTCGCGACCACTGGACCGTTTTGTTGTCCTGCTGGCCTAGTGCCTTGCCTTGCACCTGAGCCCTTATTGGGGCAATCCCTGGCAATGTGGTCGGCACCCTTACACTCAAAACATCACCTTTCCCCTTTTCCGTCCGTGTGTGTATCTACCGCTGTTTTAGCTTTCTTTTGCCACTCCTCTACATTTGCCTTTTTTTGTGATGCCTTGCACTTTTCGCTCTCCTCAAATCTCACCGCGAGCCTAGCCACGCCACCAGGCAGCAAGAAGGACTCCTGTTGCTTACAAATGACATGCGCTCTCGCTTCCGGGCTCAAACATTCTTTCAAGCGATCCGCGACGACTAGCTGCTTGAGTTCCTCGAATGCGCCTACCTTTGAACTCTAGACGTAATAGTTGAAATAATTCTCAAGGCGCACGGCAAACGGATCCCAGGACTCCCTTTCTCCCTTTTCCGGTCCCGCAAACAGCCTCTTGTACTCCGCCACCGAAAGCCTGAGACCCTCCAAAATGCTTGACTTAAGCTTAACATAAGCTTTGCGCTCCTCTGCTGTAAGCCTGCACCGCAGCCCGCGTGCCCTTTCACTCAACCGTGGCAAAACTAGCCCGGCCCACCATTCACTCGAAACTTGATACGACTCGAGTGTTGCCTCAACATCCTCGTACCACATTGGCGCAAGCGCCTCTTGGTTCGGCATTGGTGCCAGTACACCCTTCAACAAGCTTGCGAATTTCAATCGCCTGTCTTCCTTCGATCTTCCGCCCAGCGCTACGCTGTCATCGCTCTCGTTGGACTCTGCCCAATTACGGGCTCGTAGCCGCTGGATTTCCAGCATCAAACGCTGCTTCTCCGTTTCCGCCTCAGCAATTCTTAATTGAAGCTGGAGCAGCGCTAGCTGCTGTTCCGACGCCGTATCTGACGTGCCACTACCATGACCCCCCGTGCCGCTGTCGGCGACTCCCAACGCCTGCGAGTTTCCTGCCCCGTCTCCGTTCATTTCCGAGTTATCCCTTTCTCTGTATCGCAAGTTGTAATGCTTTGACATCGCCTGCGCCCAACAGAAAATCAAGAGGTACCCGCCTGAAGTAGCCTTGCGGTGCGCTCTTCCTCCTCGGAATCCGGTGGACTAGCCTTGCTTCATTGATCCCGCAGCGTGGCAGTCAGTTGAAGGTGGTTGTCGTCAGTCTCGGCCGATGTCGCTCCCCGCTGTCCTCCTCAGTTCAGCCATGCAGATCCTGCCAACTGCGCCAGTTACGTTCCGTTTTGGTTCTTTCCACTCGCCTCTCACTTGTTGCGCGACATTTGCTGCTGCCGCCCAGGAAGCCGGAAACGAGAACTTTTCATCTGCTGGCACCTTGAGGAAACGACCGCTCCGACATCATCTGGATATAGAGATGTTTATTTGTTTTTTTTTCTCCCTCTCACTGTCCCTGCACCCCTGGTTTTATCCCCTGTCTCCCCATGCAACCACTCTTACAGTCCAATCGTAACGCACCATTCTGACAGTCCAATCGGAACGCACGGATGTGTCTCCCCTCGCCACAACCTCGAAGACCCACCGCCTCTTGCCCACTCATCGGTTCTCCGCCGTCGCTCAGGTTTCTTTCACCCCGGTTCCCGGAATGATTGACGACGGGCGTTGCCGGGTCGTGGGAAATCGCCTCCGAGTAAGTTCGCGCGATGCCGGGCTGGCAGGCCATCAATACAATTGGCACGTGCTTAAATGCCGTCGCCTCCACTTATTCTGGTTGTCCGGCGGACGCGCACGTGCACCTTCTATCCTTGCAGCCTGGCCCGGCCACCTGCAGCTTGGCTTGGTCTCCAGTAAAGCGCCATAATTGAACCCCTTTGGGCACGGGAGTTGTCGCGTCCTTTGTGACCAGCAGACAGTCATCGTATGCATTCTGGTGGCACTGCTTCCTTGGTGGCGAGGGTCGCTGGCCGCGGGGTGGGTAACAGTACGGTATTCGGGAAACGCACGAAGTTCGAGCCCAACAATAGTCATAGAGCGAGGTTCAATGAAGAGGAAGAACAGCGAGGTTTAATAAAGAGGAAGAACAATGTACACGCTGTAGGGGAGGTAAGAAAACGATGAAACATGTTTTGATGGAATGTGGCGATAATCACACAGGTATACGTGTGGGTACAAACTTACATGAGGCTTTGGGTTTTAGGGACAAACATGAAAAGCTGAACATGTCCGCGATAGAAGCAAGTACAAGATGGTTAGAGTACTGGTGACAGAAAAGTAGAGATAAAGGACAGAAATTGTGGAAAAATGAGGTCAGGCTGTTTAAAGAGATACAGATGTAACACAAAAGTTTTTTTTTGCTGTAATAAGATCAACTTTTTCGAAGTAGATAAGACATTAGGCCAACATAAAAGTAGTTACCTCTTCATTTTTTCTTGCGAGCCTGGTCACACACAAGTCAACGCCCTGTTATGAAGAGGACGCTCACAGCATCCGCCCAACCATCCATCTGTCCATCCGCCCACGCGTCCATCCATCCATCCATCCATCCATCCATCCATCCATCCATCCATCCATCCATCCATCCATCCATCCATCCATCCATCCATCCGTCCGTCCGTCCGTCCGTCCGTCCATCCATCCATCCATCCATCCATCCATCCATCCATCCATCCATCCATCCATCCATCCATCCATCCCTCCATCCATCCATCCATCCATCCATCCATCCATCCATCCATCCATCCATCCATCCGTCCATCCATAACTGTGAAATATCATGACATTCATGACATACATTTTATAATTTTCATGTTATGACTAGTCAACTATGCTCGCCATGTAGTCATGTTGTGCCATACCAAGTTTGGTATTGATATCATTATCCATACGGCCAGGAGAGCTAAACGTCGTAGGCGGCTAGATAGATAGATAGATAGATAGATAGATAGATAGATAGATAGATAGATAGATATATAGATAGATACGCTCAAAGTTCGCTAAGAAATGCTTCGCATTTAAAAACAGAGGCAGGGGCGAATAACGCGGTTAGAACGGGCTTGGCGGCTACCGAACTCGCATCTTACCGAATAATAAGTTATCTTGGTTATCTCGCAATTTGCCGCGCAGCAAGTTTATTTCACACGAAACTAAATTAAGTGTTATCATCCACGGTGAGTCCGCGCTGAGTACTTTCCTAAACGGGCGTGTAAGTATGGACGATTGCCGTGGGAAAACAGCTGAAAGGAAATATACTAGATCCCCAATTCATAACTACCAAACGTGTAATCTTTGTGGTGAGTCGCTACAGTGTTGTGTTGAAATGATGCAGTATTAAGCCTTGTTCATATTACCGCAGCGATCGCGTAGTGGTTAGGGTATCAGCCTATCCCTGTGCGGCAGTATTCTCCGCCGTATCAAAAAAAGTTATCCGCTTGATGATGGAATTGAAACGAGAGTCCCGGGGTGCGGCCTGATCGGGGACCACCACCGGAAACGCACTCCCTCAACAAAGAAGTATTGGCCGCTACCTACTACACGAATAAGCCAATCAACTCTCGGCCCCTCGTTCCTAGCGGCTGCGAAGAAAGTGACCATGGTGGTGGTCAGATCTGGGACGCAACAGAGGGTGTTAGGAACCTTAGGTACAGAGAGGCCGCCATCGGAAGCTGACCTTCGCAACGTGATATAGAGGAATACTATAGCAATATTGAAAGGGTGGTAGAAATGTAATTAAACTCAATTAGAGATACAATATGAAGGTGGCGCAGACCTAAGCGCCTACATTCAGCCATGATGACGTACTGGTTGAAAGCTTTTATGAGGACGTGATATCAGCATTGAGTAAGGTAAAACGCAGTATACTAGACCGATGGGCGACTTCAATGCCAAGGTAGGGAAGAAGCAGGCCGCAGACCAGACAGTAGGAGATTAGGGAATCGGCAGTAGAAATTCCTGAAGTGAGTCATTAGTATATTTTGCAGAACGCAATATTTTACGGATCTTGAATACCTTTTCCTGAATTGAGTGAATTTAATATAGACATGGAGCGGCCCTAATGGCGAAAGTATGAATAAAATAGACTTTATACTAAGTGCACACTCAAACGTCGTGCAGGATGTGGAAGTGATTGGCAAGGTACGATGAACTGACCATAGAATGGTAAGGTCTCGAATTAACTTAGACTTGAAGAAGTAAAGACATAAACTGATACGTAAGAAACCATTCCCTGAGCTAGAGCACTGAAAGGCAAAGTACAGGGATTCAGTCTCACTTCAGAACAGATATTCGGCTGTTATCGAGTAAACCGGCCCTAGTGTTGACGCAATGAGTGATAATCAGACGAGTATCATTACGCAGTGTGCAGTGGAGGTTGTAGGTTCGGTAGTTAGAAAGGAAGCTAGCAAGCTGCCCCAAGAGATGAAGAACCTCATTCAAATAACGTCAATGCACAAAAGCCTCAAACGTAGCAGGCAAAATAGAAATAGCCGAGCTTTCGAAGTCAATTAAGAAGCGAAAGGCACCTGACTTCGAAAGTTATAACATGGAAAAATTTTGAAAACGCTCTAAAGAATGAAGGAAGCGTCAAAGCGGCCCAGAGAAAACTTGGGGTAGGCAAAAACCAGATGTAGTCACTGGTTTCACTAAGGAACCATGAGGGCAAAGCAACTATCAATATGGATAGGGTAGCTAAAGTAGCGCAGGAGTTCTACAAAGATCTGTACAATAACCGGAACAACCTCGACCATAATAAAAGAAGTAGCAGTATTCAAGAAGCCATCCCATTAGTAATTACAGAAGAAGTCGGAAAAACCTTGGAGGGAATGCAAAAAGGTAAAGCTGCTGGTTAGAATCAGGTAACATCAGACCTGCTGAAAAACGGAGGACGGATCATCTTAAAAAAATTGGCAGATCCCACGTAGAGGCGGAATCGATTACATCCGAAGCACAAATGAGAAAGATTGACATGTCACTTTTAGATCAACACAACGTTGCGAGGTGGAGGTAAATGATGCCACACATGACTTCCGTCTCATGATTAACATGTTTTGATGTGCCGTTTACGTTAGTCATCTATTCACGTCACGTGATACCAAGTTTAGTATATCTGGAGCTTGGGAAACGGCCGAGAGCACGCTATAAGCATCGTAAGTTGTCATATTGTAACATGACACGCATGTCAGGATTACCATGTTTGCACCAGTCATATATTTCGTAATGCATTGACGCCACTTGATATCGAACTTGGTATATGTGGTGCTAGCACAACGGCCGCGAGCTTGTTGCAAATGGCCCAATACAATCAAATGTAGCGTTGACGTGCGCGTACGCTGGGCACAGGGACGCACGTTAGCAAAACACGATCACTCTCTAGTCTGACGCCAGGCGCGACCGGCGTCTGTCGATGCGGCCCGACGGTAACTATACTCGGCGACAGCTTTTCTTGACAGCACTGTGGAAGCTATAGAGGCGAACCGCCTGCATGCGCGCGCGCCAGGAAATAGTACCTATTTTATTTTCTGATTCTAATAGCTACTTGGCCCGAATAAATAAAACTTTCTTCATTATAAGGATAGAACAAGTATGGGACGCTGTTCATGGAAAAGAAGTTATCGTGCGCCCTAGTTTTTTTTTATTTCTTGGACGGCACCACGTTTTCCACCCGCCAGCTGCGTCTGCTGCTTGGTCTCGCAGCGGCGAGCACAGCAGCGCCCGTGGAAAAGCTGCTCATCGTTGGGACGCGCCGTCTTTTATACATCACGCATCGAACTTTCCAGCCTTATCACTGGTGGCCGCGAAAGCTCTAAAATAAGCTTCACTGTTCGCGTCTTGCGCGCAATCTTAACAACGATCTACAACAATTGTGAGGCTTCTCGAACACTGAGGCGCAGTCTGCGCCGATCATTGCTGACAGCCTTTGAGGGCGTAAACCGAATACAGCAAAACTGAAACAAGACAAGCCCGTGGCCGGATCGTGCCGCAACCGGCCTTCCATTTCGCCTATACCAGGGCTCAATACCGTAAACGTTAACATTCAATCACGTGTGGCGCGTTCCCGTATATACTGGGCTGAACACGGAACGTAAACGTCACTGTTATAAAGGCTGAATAATGCTGGGGAAACGTTCTGAACAACGGAAAATTTTATATGTACTAGTATATAAACAGCACAGTAACTACCTGCATGTATGCACTCTCATCAAAGTTCAACTCTGACGTTCCCATTTTGCATGCATACATTTTGCTAAACACACTAGCGCAGCGAGCAAGCGAAAAACGAAACTGGAACCGAAATCGGCTGCAAGCTGCCGGAATACTTGCGTAGTAACACAAATGTGTGGAGGCCCCGCCTCCGTAGCCTTCGCTGCAATGTCAATAAAAGCTGTCGCCGAGTATAGCGGGAAATGCGACACGCTGTATTTCGCGCAGATGCGTTGCACAGACAACACTGCGCCTCCCTATTTTCGTGACGGAGGGACGCTGGATGCGCTGAAACGGGCACGCGTGAAAGCAACGCAGTGCGGCGCTCACCTGCGAATATAAAGAAGGACCGGTGGCTGGCGTGGCAACGCCGGCGTGACGCGACGAAATGAACACCGGTGAGGACGCGCACTGCGTCACGTCTAAATGTAATGACACCTTGACTGTGGCATGTAGCCGTATTGTTACATGGCAGGTATCTCATGACTATCTCGGTTGCACCAGTCACATGCCTTCGTCGTTCATTGATGTCACGTAATACCAAATTTGGCATATATGAGGCTAGCGAAACGGCTGTGAGCGCATCCTGACTGCGGCATATAGTCATGCTGTTACATAACACGCATGTCGTGATTATCATGTTTGGGCGTGTCATTTACCTGTGTCGTCCGTTCGCGTCGCGTAATGCCGAGATTGGTACATGTGAGCAGTGCTAGCGAAATGCCCGCGAGTGCATCATGAGCGTAGCATGTACTCATGTTGCTGCCTGACACGCATTTCATGTTTATCATGTTTGCACCAGTATCATACCTTCGTCATCCATTAACGTCCCATAATACCGAATTTGGTATAAGTAAGCTAGTGAAACGTCTGCCAGCACATCATGAACGTAGCACGCAGTAATGCTGTAACGTGACACGCATCTCAATATTATCATGTTTGCACCAGTCACATACCTTCGCCAACCATTCATGTACTGTATTACTAAATTTTGTATATGTGGTGCTAGCGAAACGGCCGCCAACGCATCATCAGCTCGGCATGTAGTCATGTTGTTACATGACATGCATGTCATGATTTTCATGTTAGTGTCTGTCGCTTGTGTTCGCCATGCAATCATGCCATACCATATCAGTTTTGCAACATACCAAGTAAACAAAACCACCGCAAGAGCTGCATGACCATGAAATGTAAACTATGACATTCATGACATACATTTCATGATTTTCATGTTATGACTAGTCAAATATGTTCTTCCTACAGTCATGTTATGTCATACCAAGGTTGGCATTAATACCATTATCGAAACAGCCAGGAGAGGTAAAAGTCGAAGGCGGCTAGATAGATAAATAGATACGCTCAAAGTCGCCGAAGTTCGCTAAGAAATGCTTCGCATTAAAAAAACAAAACTGACAGATCCCACGTACAGTGAGAGTATATATTATACGAAGCACAAATGAGAAGCCCCGCCATGGTTGTCTGCTGACTAATGTACTCGGCTGCTGATCCGCAGGTCGTAGGATCGAATCCCGGCTGTGGCGGCTGCATTTCCGATGGAGGTGGAACTATTGTAGGCCCGTGTACTCAGACTTGTGGGCACGTTAAGGAACCCCAGGTGGTCGAATTTTCCGGAGCTCTCAACTACGGCGTCTCTCATAATCATATGGTGGTTTTGGGACGTTAAACCCCACAAATCAATCAAATCAATCAATCAGCATGAATGATAAATATCGATATGTCACTTTAAAATCGGCACAGTGGTACGAGCCTCAGGTTAAATATGCTGTACATGACCTACGTGTAACAATTATCATGCATGTTTGAATGTGTCGTTTGCCTTCGTCCTCTATTAGTCACGTGATACCAAATTTAGTATATCTGGAGCAAGCGCTATGGCCACGAGCACGCTATGAGTGTGGTATGTTGTCGTGTTCTTACATTCCATGCTTTTCTGGATTATAATGTTTGCACAAGCCATGTACTTTCGCCATTCATTGAGGTCCTTAACACCAAATTTCGTATATGTGGAGCTTGCGAAACGGCCACGACGGCATCATGAATGGCTCAATGGGAGTGTTCCCAGGTAGCGTTGACGCGCGCGCATGCTGGGCACAGCGACGCTACGTTAGCAAAACGCGATCACTGTTTATTCTGACGCCTAGTGCGACCGGCGTTCATTAGCACAGCCCGACGGCAACCGGCGGCAGATGCGACATGCTGCGTTTCGCGCTGACGCATTACCCAGACAACACTGCGTTTTACTCTTTTCGTGACGGAGGGACGCTGGACGTGCTGAAACGCGCATGCGTCAAAGCAACAGAGCACAGCGCACGCCTGCGAGTACATGGCAGGACCCGCACTCGGCACCGCAACACCAGCGAGCACGCACACCGCGTCACGTAGAGAAGTATTGGTGCCTTGACTGTGGCATGTAGTCATGTTCTCACATGACGCGCATCTTATGATTACCATATTCGCACCAGTCATATACCTTCTTCATTCATTGGCGTCACGTAATACAAAACTTGGCATGTGTGAAGCTAGCGAAACGGCCGCGAGCGCATTATGAGTGTGGCATGTAGTCATGTTGTTACATGACACGCATGTCGTGATTATCATGTTTGGATGTGTCATTTACCTATGTAATCCGTTCGCGCCTCGTAATACCGTGTTTAGTACATATGGAGCTAGCAAAACGTTCACGAGTGCATCATGAGCTTAGCATGTAGTCATGTTGTCACATGACACGAATCTCATTATTATCATGTTTGCACCACTCTCATACTTTCGTCATCCATTCATGTCCCCTTATACCAAATTCAGTATTAGTGAATCTAGCGACACCGCCGCCAGCGCATCAAGGGCGTGGCATATAGTCATGTTTTTACACAACGCGCATCTGATGATTATCATGTTTGTAACAGTCACATGGCTTCGTAATTCATTCGCCCACCGTAATACCAAATTTGACATAGGTGAAGCTAGTAAAACGATCACGAGAGCATCATGAGTGTGGAATGTAGTCATGTTTCATGACACGCATGTAATGTTTATTATGTTTGGTTTTTGGGTGTCTCATTTACCTACGTCTTCCATTCACGTCCCGTATCACAAATTTTGGTATGGGTGAAACCAGTGAAAAACCGCGAGCGTATCACGAGCGAGGCATGTATTCATGTTGTTAAATGGCGCGCATTTCATGCTTTTCATGTCAGGGTCTGTCGCTTGTGTTCGCCATGCAATCATGTCATGCCATACAAGTTTTGAAACTTGCCATGTGAAAATCCATCGCAAAAGCTTCAGGACCATGAATTGTATATCATGACATTCATCACACACATGTCATGATTTTCACGTCATGATTAGTCAAATATGTTCTTCATATTGTCATGGTATGCCTTACCAAGTTTGGTATCAATACCATTATTGGGACGGCCTGGAGAGCTAATTGTCGTAGGCGGCTAGATAGATAGATAGATAGATAGATAGATAGATAGAAAGATAGATAGATAGATAGATAGAAAGATAGATAGATAGATAGATAGATAGACAGATAGATAGATAGATAGATAGATAGATAGATAGATAGATAGATAGATACGCTCAAAGTCGCCTAAACTCGCTAAGAAATGCTTCGCATTGAAATATAGCTACCCTGTTTACGAGGTTCTCCTAATGAAGTGGGTACCACAATCTTGGAAGAAGGCTGACATCCCCGTAATCCATAAGAAAGTGAACGGCAAGAACTTGAGGAATTACATTTAGCTTCTCTCCATCGTATTAAAGCTATTCACTAGGCTAATTGCTCACAGAATCAAGACAAAAGTAGAATTGAATCAACCAAAGGAACAAGCAAGATTTCGAACAGACAATTCACGAATCGACCTTATTCAGACTATCAATCAGGTGATACAGGAATGCTCAGAATACAACTAACCACTTTACATAGCCTTCCCTATTACGAGAAGGCATTTGATTCATTACAGATATCAGCAGTCAGGCCAACACTGCGGAATCAGTGTGTCGACGATACAGTGTAAACGTCTTGGATGTAATCAACAGAGGATGAACTGTGCTCTATATAAATCTTTATAAAGAAAGTGACAGAATACCAATCAAGAAAGTTGTAAGACAACGGGATACATTCTTCACAATGCTATTTACGGTGTGCTTACAGTAGGTTTTGAGAGGCCCAAAAGGAGAAGAGTTAGAGATAAGTGTTGATGGAAAGTACCTTAGTAACCCGCGCTTCGCCAATGACATTGCATTGCTGAGTAACTCAGGGGATGAACTGCAATTCATAATTACTCAATTACACAGGAAGAGCAAAAAAGTAGGTCATAAACTAATCTGCAGCAAACCAAAGGAAATGTACGACAACCTCGGAAAAGAACAGCGCTTTGAGATAGATAGCAGTGCTTTTGAAGTTGTAAAAGAGTACGCATCTCTGTTTAGGACAGGTAATTACCGCGGAGCCTAACCAAGAGATTTAAATGACTGGAAGAAGAAGAGTGGGGTGAGCACATTTGGTAACCACTCTAAAATTATGATTGTAAAAATGCCACTATCCCTCAAGAGGAGGGTATGTATCAGCTGCACCTTGCCGGTACTTGGCTATGAAACAGGAACCTGGAGACTTACAAAGAGGGTTTAGCTTAAATTGAGGACGACGCAGTGAGCGATGGAAAAGAAAATGTTAGCTGTAACCTGGAGAGACAAAAAAAAAGCAGAATGGATCAGGGAACAAACCTGGTATTTAGGTTTATATAGTTCAAATCATGTAGAGGAAATAGACATAAGGTGGGCATGTCGCGCGCAGGCAGAATAACTGCTGGTAAGTGAGGGTAACTGACTGAATTCCAAGAGAAGGCAAGCGAGTGAGGGGGAGACATAAAGTTAGTTGGGCATATAAGAGGAGGAAGTTTGCGGGTATAAAGTGGCAGCAGCAAGCACAGTACCGAGTTGAGTGGAGGAACTTGCGAGACGCCTTTGCTCTACAGTGGACATAGTCAGGCTGATGACGAGGATGATAATACTGCAAGGTTGAGTAATAGCGGCTGAAATATCAAGCGCGTGGCAGACGCCCTGCGCTTTGACGCGGCTTCCACAGTGGAGGAAGCCCAGCGGAGGAAGCTCAGTGACGTGACACGGGAGTTCAACGCTAAAGGCTCCCACTCCTCTCATGTCCTCGCATGGCGCTTTGGATACTCTCCCTATTCTACGTCACTCCAGCCGCAGAGAAACACGCCACGTTCCCGCCATCTTGGAGGCCATGATTGGGAGTCACATAGTCAGCGAGGCCACCGCTGAAGAACGCCACGAGTCCACACTCTCATTCACGGTCACACTCTAATTAAGGGACGAGTTTGAAGATACATGAAGACACAAACAAAAAGGGCTGAGTTGTAGTGACATGTGCGTGACATAGCTTGTTTTACCCTTGCCATCCTTCCCACCCTAATTTTCAGCATGCTTGTTGAGAGAAAACCCACAGAGAGCAATTGCAGGATTCGACCTATTTCTCATTGTACTCGACCGATTCAGAAAAAACTTTCGTGGCCGTTCATTTGTCAGGCAATAGACATCTTCAATACTACAATTAGATTGCAACTTTTGACAGTGTATACCAGAAACACATAACAATATTCGAAGGTGGCGAAATGTTTCCGTAAAAAAACCAGCGTCACGTACATTCTGAAAGATGATCATAAGACTTAGAATGGTGATATGAGCATAAGAACGTCGGAAAGATGAATATTGGTCACTTAGACGGACAGGATGAATGCCAAGGGAGGAGAGATGCCGCTGAGCACACTGGATTTAGCTGTCACGCATTAAAAATTCGCAGGCATTACATGTATAGAGCACATACAAGACACGTGAAATCAGATGTCAAGTGAACATGTCTTGTCGACACAAGTTATCCTGAATAGGACAATCAGTACGATGGTGAGCATGCCAGTAAACTTATGCTGATCCAAGTGCCTGTTTACATGGCTAAAAAACACTTCCTTCTCACTGAAGCTCTTGTTCACTGTGATTATCGCACGAAAGAGCGTACGACAGCCTCTATTGTTACCAAGATTTACGTACAGCAAATGTTATTTTTTAAAGATGAACTTACCTGCAGAAGATCCTTTGAGTTTCGTCTGCGTCTCGAAGTGCTGCTCGTCGCAATGCAGAGGCGATTCCACCGCACAAAAACTTTTGCTCGATGCAGTTATGTATCTGTTCTAATTCACACTTATCACTCATATTTTGTCCACCTAGAAATTGTGTTGAAGAATAACGAAATTCCTCAGTTAGAACTAGTGCAAAAGTGAATCGGTATTCATTTTTCGAGAATATATGCGAACGTGTGCCTCAGTCACAACATAGGAATAATGTCTATCAGATGGCAATAACAAAATTGCAATTTTTATAATAAACCATCAATTAAATGACCATGTATTAAAACTGTGAGCCATTCCACTCCATGAAGGCTGATGAGAAGTTAGTCTTCTATATATAATAAGTATTTCCTTCATAGGTTGCTTGAAGTAGGATGACAAGTAACATTTGAGTGCACGGCGGACAACTTCGAGTTGGTGCAGCCCACGTGAAATCACTTTCTTCACTATAAATATAGGTGCTAGACTGCACGATGGGTACTACCAGTGCCTCAAATCTTCACGCCTTGAGACAGCAACTGTACTGCGCCGGAACGATGCCTTCCTGCTTTACCATTTATGGCTAAAAGGGTTTTTTATTTGTTCATTTGTGTAACAATATAAGATTGTGATGGTGCTAGTGGCCAAAGGTTAAGCTGAAAGAAACGTTACCTGACATAGGCCTCTAGCACCATGCATGCATTCATCGCGCATATGCTCACATGCACGAGGTAAATATTTTAGAAAATGAACTAGTACACGTAGTAAAAATGACATGCAGACAGAGGTGGAACTCCGTAACATAGAAATGTGACTACAACTTAGAACAAGTCAAATCATATACAGTAATAATGGAGCAATAAATTATGCACAAGCAATAGCACACAACAGAATTACTGAGCTCACTACTGATCAACTGCAATGGAATTAGATAACACAAATTGGAACTACTAAATAAGGAAATAAGTAATAAATAACAGAATGAAGCTCTCTAAGGGTAAACAATAAAATTGTTGTTTACAAGCACTGTTGTGAATAGCGCCGGAG
Source organism: Rhipicephalus microplus (assembly GCF_043290135.1). NCBI lineage: Eukaryota > Metazoa > Arthropoda > Arachnida > Ixodida > Ixodidae > Rhipicephalus > Rhipicephalus microplus. The sequence goes on along the minus strand of NC_134700.1, from coordinate 116,389,806 downwards.
CTGACCAGGGAGCGGCGCTCTTTGGATCTTCAAACAAGTAGCCGACAGGCTAGCTGCCAAATACCGCCAGGCAATGTCCCTCGTAGCCGGAGGGTGAGACGCCGTGTTGCCACGACACCGTAAGCCGTTAGAAAGTGGACAACAAGTACAGCATCTTCCTTGAAAGAGACCGCGGCGGCCACCACAAATAGCCCCGCTAATTGAGCGAAGAGATCGGCGGACCATTTGATGTATGCTGTTTTGAACTTGGGACCCCTCGACCAGCGGCACACACACGACGAGGGAGAGCCCCGCTGGCGCCACTTTCAATGCAGTCATCACGACTAATTATTGGACGTCCACGTGAGCCGTGCATGCTTGTCCCCCTCACCTGCTGTGTGTCAACTGTGATTGGACAGTTGCATCTGTACGTGTTCCCTGATCTAGGGATCTGGGGAGAAGATACCCTTTATAATGAGCCGCCCGGCTCATTCGAAGGAGTGCCATGTAGAGAAACGCCAGATTCGAAAGCTCGCCATGGAAGAAAGAGCTACTCATTTACGAGAACTCACTTTGTACATAATGTAAATAAACCCTCATCAATTCTAGCTTCATCCTGCCTCGACAACTTCATTTCGGACCTCCAGTGTCTGCAAACCCTGGTCGTAAGAACACCAAAATCAAGAAAATATTTTTTGAATGGCTGATGGCTGTCATCGCGATATATGCATGTGATACATGATATTAAATATATGGGAGTATTGAAAACCTGTATAGTATTATAACTATAATCCACAATCTGGTCCAGTCTTTAGTATAACAAATGCCGAATGTCCAAAGTAATACTGAGTGGAAGTATTGTTATAAGTAGATGGAAATCTTTCAGAATGGGCTTTCACGATGTCATTTTTTCGAATCGAAATCACTGACAACCATTTTTGTGACTACTGTAGTAATGAAGAGAAAACACTTGCAGTTGCTCTAGCTTACATACATGGAAGACTGCTGACGGCAGACATCATTCTGAAATTTGGATTTGAGAGGTTATCATGGTAGAACGTGACTATTGCAGTGCTGGAATTTTTTAACACATCAAACTTGTACAAGTAGCTATAGCTCAATGCCGTTATCATCTATGTGAGGGGTTCGACATTGTGCGTGCGTGCTATCTGTGTCTTTCTGTTTTGTTCAAAGTTCATCTTTACAACTCCCCATTCCGTTCGCCAGTGTAGGACAGCATACCAGTTCTGTACTGGTTCACATCCCGGCATATCCTTTCTCTCTTGTTCCTTGTTTCGTAAACTTTCGTTGCACAATAACAACTACAGTGCAAGTACATGAAGCATTTAGCAAGCATGTATACGCTTCAGTAGTAGGGGTATCTGTACATCTCAGCGTAATTACCCCATTACTTATATAAATAAATATACTGCCACCTGTAGAGCCATGCTAAGTGTCGTGGTTAGGTTCGTCACGTAGCAAGGCGTGTGACGCGAGAAAGATGGAGACAGTGAGGAAACAAAAGGGTGTTTTATTGGACGAACAAAAAATAACTATTGCACATACAGTACTATAAGTCGTACACGCACGCAGTTCACACACAAAAGAAAAGAGTAAACAGTCTCACAGTCTGTGCCGTAGCCCGGTGTCTTGAAGTGGGACCCGTTGCGTGGTCGGATGCTGACGTCACTTGGGTTCCAGGTCAGCATACCCATGTAAGGGGCATCACCAGGTGTAGGCGTGTTGTGTCGTGGCGCCACCTGTGAGTGGCGCGCGCACTGAGTGCGCCCTAGTGTGTACTCTGTTCAACAGATGTCGTCTCTAACGGCACACACGTGATTGCATGCAGCCAATCGCGTGTCTGTTGTGTGTCGTTCAATAAACGGCCGCTGGCCGGCTCAATCTTTGTTGGGTTCCCGCGGGCTCCGGTCAACTCACTTCTACTGCGCGTGTCGGGGGCGCGCGCCGGCGCACGTTGCGTCTAGCGTTCAGTCGTCGGGCCCTCGCTGTCGGACGCCACTCGCTGACAACAAAATGGCGACGAGGATGTTCTTTGCCTCGGTTCCTACCATGGCAGAAACAACCCGCGTCTGACCATAGCCTCCTATATTTTTTTGTGCCCGCGCATTAGCGCTAAATACATACGCGCCATCCGTCCCTTATAGTTTTGGCGCTCGCCGCCAGATGCCGCACCGATCCCATAATAACAGCAGACGACGCGGCCTATGCACGCTTGCGTTTATGACGGTCTAGAAACCGTCTACATTGCATTGGATTATGCGTATACGTTAAGAAGTGCGCACACACCAAATTTTTAACACAAGCACTGTATGCAGAATGCAATGTGAGCTTTGTTATTTGATTTCGCGCTCAAAGCTTGAGCACTTTTCGAGACAATGGTTTGACATGAAAATCTTTTGCCAAGTCGTGTTTGTCAGTCACACTCGTCGCGAAGTTCAGAAAAAGTGGGCGGAGAAACTTCACGAGCACAACCTCCAAAAGTTTTTTATGATGTCCCGGGGTCGAGCACTTGAGTTTGTCACGTTTCTGTAGTATTTGCGCGGCGTTGTCAACGGCAGCCTTCAGTGGCTGATTCATCTTTCTCGCTCTTGCGAGGAAAACTTCCGCGTAATTCTTTAGAGAATTTAGAACCATTACGAGCTCAGTTGACGGATACAGGAGTACACCTGGGTGGATATCTCCACATTCAATCAGAACATGCTCCGCCGTTTCCTTATCTTTCCCGCAGCATGTGCATTGTTCTTCTTCTTTACTGAATCTTGCTTTATAACTACGCGTTCTAAGGCAACCCGATCTCGCTTCAAACAGTAAAGCGCTTCCCCTTGAATTATCGTAAAATGCCTCCCTCCTTATTTCATTTTTGCCCTTTCGGTAGTTACTCAAAGCCGGTTTTTTCTCCATAGCTGCCATCCATTCTCTCGTTTTGCGCCTCGGCGCTCCGCCAGGAGCGCTCGCATCCCATAATAGCTCGGGGGACGGCGCTGAGGGACCGACCGCTCGGGCACAAAGTTATAGAGGAGGCTATGCTATGGTCTGACGCGTCTGGCGTCCACGAGGCCTAGCGCTCTTTGTGTGCAGACTCTGGCAAGCTCTCGCCTAGGCCTTCGCCCTTGCTCTGCTCCACACCTCTTTGTACCACCTCTCCTGTCGGCATGGCTCTCTTCGAGCACCCTCTTATCTTCCTCCAGCTGCCGGGGCCGCTCCTGGTTCCGTGGACTCATTGAAAAAAAAAAATGTTTCAGGCCCACCTCGAGGCGGCCGGTGGCAGCGACTGGAATGACGCACGTCGTGCGTCGGCGCTCGTCAGCCTGCTGGGACGGGAAGGACAGCGGAGGTATTTCGCGGCAGCCGAACAGGAAGAAGCCCGACACGAGACGAGCAATGCGGCGTCTACTCCGAGCAACGCCGTGCCAACTACGCCGGCGTCTGACCAAGATTCTTCGGCTCCGGCTGTTACAAAGTATGACAGTCTCGTCGAGCAGCTCGACCGGTTTTTCGCCGCGTCCACCAACCCGCTAGTTGAACGTCAGGAGTTCACTAGTCGTCGTCAACTCTCCGGCGAGAGTTTCCTCGACTACGTGACAGTCCTGAAGGAGAAAGCCGTACGATGCAAGTTCGGGCTCACGTACGCGGAACGCGTCCGCGATCAGATTATTCACGGCTCATCCAACTTGCGGGTGAGAGAGAAGCTGCTGGCATACGGCGAAGAGTTGTCCTTGGAGAAAGTGGAAGAAGTTGGTCGGACGCTCGAAGCATTGTGCTTGGCGAACGAAGCGTGTGCTCCCAGTCGACCTGAACCTGTCGAAGCTGTTGGGCAAGGCGCCCAATATGGCGGCGCGAAGAGAAAGAATTGCCGCACCAGTCGGGGAGGCCGTGACGTCAAGTCACCAGGTCCGGGAGGCCAAGATGGCGACTTTCAGCCGCAATCGTCGTCTGGGTACTATGCTCCAGTCCCAAATGAGAAGTCTCAAGGCGACTTCCAACCTCAATTGTGCGACCGCTGCGGAAGTAGACGACACCACTCAAGTTTTCGAAATTGTCCAGCCCAAAGTCGACGTTGCAATACGTGCAACGCTTGGGGACATATCGCGTCGATGTGCCGCAAGACTGCCCCTGTACAGCGCGTCTCCTCGAGGGGAGCTGTCGACGTCGTACCGGAGCAGAAGGCCTCCACTCAGTTGAACTCAACTTCAAGCTCATCAGTGTAATCTGCGGATCGTCCTTTGTTGTCCGTGCTCACAGTTAGCACCTCATCCAGAAAAGACTTAGTCGTCCTGGCTGTGGTCGATGGTGTTACCCTGCGACTACTGGTGGATACAGGAGCGTCTGTATCTTTGATGAATGCAGAAGACTTTCAGCATCATTTCTGCAAACAGCACAGCCTGTCCATAGCTGTAGTCGACTTGCGAAACTTCTCCAAGCAGTGCATATGGATCCTTGGCTCCTTCCAAGCTCCTGTCATAGTGTTGCAGTGGTCTTGCTCCGTGGTCTTCTACGTCATCGATAAGGGTACATCGCTTTTGGGCCTTGACGCCATTCGGCGACTGGGCATCCACATTGACGGCGCGTCGTTGACGTGTCGACTCGCATCATGTGAAGTGCAGTGTCCCTCCAACGTGCCTTCGGGCTTCGATCAGCTCTTCAGCTATGTGTTGGGTCTCGTCAAGGGTTTCATTCATCGCATTCAACGGCGGCCAGGTGTGACTCTGGTTGCATCCAAGCTGAGACGTCTTCTTCTGGCTCTTCGCGATCAGGTGGCGACCGAGTTGCGACGACTCGAGGACTCGGATGTCATCGAACGCGTCGACGCTTCCAAGTGGGTCTCGCCGCTCGTCGTCGTCCGCAAGAAAAATGGAAGCATCCAGCTGTGTGTAGATCTCAGGGAACCGAATAAGGCAATTATCATCGATGGGTATTCTTTGCCGCACGTTGAAGAGTTGTTGCAGATGTTTCATGAAGCTACTTGTTTTTATAAGCTAGACTTAACGTCAGCTTGTCACCAGCTGTTGTTAGAGGAGAGCAGTAGGGATTTAACGACGTTCATCACGCGTGATAGCTTGTTCAGGTTTAAGCTTGTCTGTTTCGGTCTGGCATCCGCGCCTGCAGTTTTTTAAAAAAATGATGTCCGAGATTTTAAAAGATTGCAAGAATGTAATTTGCTATCTGGATGATGTCCTTTTGTGGGGTAAGACTCAGTCTGAGCATGACGCGAGCCTAATTGAAGTCTTGACTTGCAATGCCAACAGTGGCATGAAGTTGAATGATAAATGCCTTTTTTCCATGAAAGAACTTAGCTTCTTGGGACACCGGATTTCAGGTCATGGCATATCGCCGTTAGAAATTAAAGTAAAGGCTATAGTAAATGCCTCAGCTCCTACGGACATTAAGTCTTTACAGTCGTTTTTAGGTCTGGCAGGATACTATGCCAAGTTCATTGATCACTATGCAGACGTAGTTTAACAGCTTCGTCTCATGCTCAGGCAGGGCCAAAAGTTTGGCTGGTCTGAGGATGCCCAATGCAGTTTTAACCAGTTGAAAACGCGCCTGGCTTGTTCGCCTGTCATTAAGGTGTTTAATCCTGAGCTACCTGTGGTGGTCACAACCAATGCATATGACGTGAGCATCGGGGCTGTGTTCCAGCAGCGGTATGGTCCTAAGCTTGAAACAGTAGCGTTTGCGTCGAGAACCTTGTCAGATACTGAAAGAAAGTACTGTGTGGGTGAACGCGAAGCGCTTGTCTTTCTATTCGCGTGTGAAAGGTGGCATATTTACCTCTGGGGTAGACATTTCACCCTTAGAACCGGCCATCAGGCTGTAGTTGCTTTGTTAGCCGCAGGTGATGCAGGCCGACGGCCTTTATTGAATTCGTGGTGGTCAGCTAGACTTTTGTATTACAACTTTGACATAAAATATTGCAAGGGCTCAGAAATTGTTGTCGCTGATGCCCTGTCTAGGCTGCCAATTCAGACCTGTCCAGAACTTAGCAAGGATGAAGAAATGGTGTCTTTAGTGACATCTGTTGCTGACAAAGAAACCGTCCAACTTGCAACGAATGCAGATGTGACGTCACAAAAGGTCTGTGAATGTGTATCCAAGGGCTGGCCTTCTAAGAAGCATATAAACAATGAGTTAATGGCTTACTTTCAAGTTAGGGATGAACTCTCTTGTGTTGACGGATTACTCATGCGTGGTGACTGTGTAGTCATTCCTAGTGTTCTGGTACCTGCAGAAGCGTACGCATTTGGGCTGGTTGGTTCATGTTCACAGAAGTTAAAAAACAGCGCTAAAAAGACGGGACAAGAAAAGAAAGGACAACAGGACAGGGCGCTGACTAGCAACCAAGAAATAAACATATTTGGTTGCTAGTCAGCGCCCTGTCCTGTTGTCCTTTCTTTTCTTGTCCCGTCTTTTTAGCGCTGTTTTTTAACTTCTGTGATTCTGGTACCTACTTTCTTCCAAGTAGCACATGAATATCATCAAGGAATAGTACGTACTAAGCAACTTCTGCGTGAAAGGTATTGGTGGCCCCAATTGGATCGTTCCGTAGAAGAACATGTCAAGCATTGTCACATCTGTCAGCTGACAGACCAGGCGGCCAAGCCGCGTGTAGTCCCATTGCAGCCCGTTGAATGGCCTGAAGGGCCGTATCAAAAGTTGGGTATGGACATTGTCGGCCTGTTAAATGCATCTTTTCCCAGGTATCTTGTTACCTTAATCGACTACTATTCAAAATGGCCTGAGGTTCTTGGCACGAATTATATCTCCACAGAGGATGTCATTAAGCTGTTGGAATAGTCGTTTAGCCGGGAAGGGCTACCAGAGTTCTTAGTAACTGACAATGGTCCGCAATTTGTCTCACTACATTTTCAGGAATATCTTGAGGAACAGGGCATCCATCATATATTTTCGTCCAGTTATTACCGCCAGGCCAACGGTTAAATAGAACGCCCTAACAGGGTTCTTAAGAAACATTTGCAGGTAGCCAGACTTGAAGCTAAAGATGCCTCGAGGAGTATCACAGAATTTTTGAGTTCGTATAGGGTCACACCACATGCGGTGACTGGCCTGTCTCCAGCTTTTTTGCTTCACGGTTGACAACCTCGTTATAAAGTAGACATTAGCAACTTTAGAATTAGTCCTAAAGTATCGGAGTCACCCAATGGGTTGCCTCAGGCCCGTAATCAGGTTGCAGCGAAACAGAATAAAAGCAAAGGGTATTTTGACAAAAGGGAAGGTGTGCAGCAAACCCGCATAAAGGTCGGCGATCTGGTTAAGGTAAGACTCCATAGGGAAGGCTTTTTTAAGTATAGTAGGCCTCTTACAGTGAAGGCTCAGGTTGCGCCTTCCACATTGCTCCTCAGTGACGGAAAAGTGTGGAATGCATCCAAGTTAACAGTAATTCCTAGGGATTCTTTCCAGATTGCCGCCCGTTTTACTACACCCAAACAACTTATTTACTCTTATTCCAGTTTAGATCTTTGTGGCAGACAGTCCCCTGGTGCACCTACGTTGCAGGGCTCCACCCCCAGTTTTCAGCCAGCCTCTGATTCGTCAGAGATCTCTTATAGTGAGGGGTCTGAATCAGTTGTTCCCCAAGGACAACGGGAAGTCAGCAGCACCCGGTGTGGGTACCTTTTTCAAGTAATTCACTAAATCTCAACCCTGGGGAGGGGAAAGTGAAGGAACTACAAGGTTTTCGAAGACGACCGAACCTGGTCGCACTTCAACAAGTTCTACTGAGACTTCTATGCGTCCGCGCCGTCAGACAAAACGACCTGACTGGCTCAAAGAATTTGTCACTTAAGGTCAAAAGAGAGCTAGTGGGCCCAGCCACGACATCACAGGAGACTTTCAGTTCTGTATTTTTTTTGCAGTGTATTTCGTTTCACAAGATGTGTGACGTATCTGTTGTATCAGGCCACTTGTGCCTGTGCACGAACTGTTCTTCTCCCCGCTGCTCGTGTGGCGTGAACGTTCCTTAGTGGAGATCCTGGGACTTTCTCTAGTGTTACCCTGTGATAATGCATAGTTTGTCGACGGGGGAGAGGCGGATAATGTTGTGTCGTGGCGCTACCTGTGAGTTGCGCGCGCACTGAGTGAGCCCTAGTGTGTATTCTGTTGAACAGATGTCGTCTCTAACGGCACACACGTGATTGCATCCAGCCAATCGCGTGTCTGTTGTGTGTCGTTCAATAAACGGCCGCTGGCTGGCTCAGTCTTTGTTGGGTTCCCACGGGCTCCGGTCAACTCACTTCTACTGCGCGTGTCGGGGGCGCGTGCCGGCGCACGTTGCGTCTCGCGTTCAGTCGTCGGGCCCTCGGTGTCGGACGCCGCTCGCCGACACAACAAGGCGTAGCCGCACACTGTCAGCGACGTCGGCTCGGTGGACATGGTCAGCAGCTCCGGTCTTTCGAGGGTGCTCACCGTACCGGACATGTCCACAGGACCACTCACCCAGAACTCGAGCCTGGCCACGCCGTGCCCCAATGACGTCAATGGCTCGAGGACTGGAACCCGGCCTTTCGAACCTCGCGCGTAGTTGCGGGTTCGCCCTAAGCTCCCTTGCGTCGTCTTGCCGGCGTCCGAACAGCTTCGTTCTCCGCGAGCGTCTCCTCTTCTTTTTTCAATGGGTGCGCTGCAGTGCCCCTTTATTCTTCTCATCTTCCAGGTGATGTGGCGCTGTCGTCTGCTATGCTCGCATTTTTTAAGCTACTACATCACACTAAGTCGACTTCGTCTCGCAGGATCTTAATTGCCGTGTAGCTTGCAACTGGATTTAGTATCCTGCTTCTACACAGCCTAAAAGTTTGCAGTAGACATTATGTCACATACTGTTACCTCATAAAAAGTTTGCTTTAGGCACACTGCAACCTATTAAAAATAGCAGCTTAGAGGGATCATTGTCAGCTGAAATTAGTATGGGGTATGCAGAACGGCGCGTTGTTGTGGGGTGCAGTGCATAGGGGTGCTGCAAAGCGCATAGCGAGCTCCTGTGCCACAATTCTGACCAGTCGGTTCCACGAAGGGAAAGCGGATGTCCAACGCATGGGACGAAGGGCGACTCGGTCGTTCACACTGTTGACGAGCAGAGCCATCAAAGCCGACGCCAGTTTTCGAGAAAGGGGGATAGCCGACTGGAAAGCGTGTCTAGCAAGAACCATGCGACTAGTGCATGGTCATCCGGTTTTAAGTGGATTATTTGGCATTCACGTGTGCCCTTTGAGAAAGACGTAAAGGCAAGGAAGTAGCTTTCTACCTGGGCCGACTGAGTGTTCGCGGGATGGTGGGGCGACTCACTGTCGCTTGCATGTATTTGCACTGTCCGCGACGCATGGGCGGCGCGCAAAGTAAACCAATATGGCTTTCCGAAGGATGACCGCGAGTGAGTAGGATGGCATAAGAGTGTGCTGCAGAACTTGTTTTGACAAATGTAACACCGCCAGGTCGCTTTCATGCAGCGGCATTGAGTTCCACATTGAAATAAATTACAAGTGTACGCAAAATCAAGAGTGAATGAGTAAAAAGTTGCCAAACAACCATTGTGGCCAAAAACAACCATGGTGGCCAAAACGAAGAAGCCTCAGCACAATTAGCGAGCATCAACTACCGCTTAATTCTCAGCTGCGCTGATTCTGTTGGGTCCGCAGATGTCATGCTGAGTTTCCATGAATAGAGGCTGCGACGATATACACCATTTGCGGCTGCCATGCCACACCGTACCAATTAAACAGCGGCTGCATTATTTCAAGTATTGTGACCCAGCTCGCGCAATTGTTGTCTTGAAAGGCCTCATGGACAGTTTACAAAGACAAAAGGAGTAGAACTGCATCATCAATGCCATACGCAACGCTTTGTCACTCTCGAAAACAAATTGGTTCAAGCTGCATGTTGTGAAAGAAAACTGTTATTTTTCGATAACTGCAAGTTGGTAAACTAGTATAATTTAGACCACGACAATACAAAGCTGTTATTTATTTGATTTATCATGCGAATTAGACTCGTGATACGCTGGTGTCGGTAATTTTCTAAGGAAGTTTTCGCAGTCTTGTTAGCAGAGACTTGTTTGCAAGTTTCTTGGGTTGGGTGGTTGGCTGAAACTAGGAAGCACTCATGATACACTAACTTATATTAGCTTGTATTACAATGATAGTAAAAAACAAAGGGTTCGACAAAGACGACTTTGTAATATCGTGCAGCTGAATTCTGAAGGGTGCTCAGAGCAGGAAAAAGCATGCAAAGGTAAGGCTTGGGCACATGAGTTTTTTCTTTGCAAATGCCCGATTGTACTTTCCTTTCCTCCCAACTCTGCTTCTTAAAATGGAATACAATGAAATGTATTAGGAGATATAGAGAAATAAGTTTTTCAATGGCACAAAGAGGTCCATGAAATCATCTTATTTGTGGTTTGAAGGGCGGGATACAAAAGAATGCACGATCGTTTCGGACTAGGTTGTCACTACTGTCTGAACACGGTAGTGAGTCGACGAGAGGAGGGACTCCCACGCCTTGAGGGAGGAAGCTGGTAGTATAGTTTTTGGAGGTGCCTGCAGGCTACCATTTATCAAATTCTTTGGCAATGCAAGGAGATCCCACCATCGAAGCGTATTTAAGTGGTGTAGACTTGTCTAGAGATATTTAGATATAACAATGTAAAATGCGCGATCACCGCGCATTTTACATTGTTATATCTAAAAAGAAAGAATATGGGACCTCTTTCGCTGCATATCCAGTTTGTGTTCCGCGGCTTGGTACCTGTTTGTTAGATACTACCATTCATTCATGAAAAAGGCTAACCAAAGCTCTCTGTCTGCATGACAGGTGTTGGCAGGGCTCACACTAGCCACGCAAAATCCCTGCACCGTTGGCTGATCTTCCTCGAGGCGTTTTTTTGCTTTCCGCTTTCTGGTGCGACCATCTGTGGAGAGAGTGAACTGTCAGCGGAGAAGGTCGGTCGGTGTTCTCGCCGCCTTTAGGGCGTTTTTTTTTAGGAAGCGACGCTTAGTGCGCGAATTAAGTGAGCTTGAGCCTAGAAACTGCTACTGATTCGGGAGACAGAAAGAAGCGTCTTCTCTTTCCTCTTCTCTTCTAATAAACAACCACTCATATATATAATCATGCGCTAACATGAGAGAAAGTGTGACGACACGTGTTGCGCACAGAACCTATCCCCTCACGTGTTGTACTTGGTAGCCTGCTTATTACCAATGCTAAGTCTGTTGTGGAAGTATTCCTGTAATTGATTGTAGTGACGTGAACATCCATGTAAGATTGGCTTGTTTGGCGATTCTTTGTCTAATTGAGGATTGTAAAAGCGATCTTTTGATGTGGAATAAGAGTGGAGGATCGGGTTTGAACTCGGGCAGCCGCCTGAGTGCTGTAATAAAGCGTCTCGTCACCGGACAACGGCTCCTCCTTCACACTGCCATCGAGCACTTCAGTCGTCGAGGGACGTCACTTACGAAACTCATATACCATCCCTCTTTAGCTAGTGTGGAAGCTAGCCGAGGAAGCGGAAATGAACTGGTAGCCTGGGTTAGAATTCTCGCAATTTCGGCTGAGTGCAGTACGTCGTCAAGAAATACTCGTTGCAATCAAGAACCTTCATTTCCCAAGTGGACACGAAATGACTAAACGCATTTACCAGATCTTCAATGTAGCGCAATGCAAACAAGCTTTCCTAAGAACAGACACACGAACAGCATGCGGTTAACTGTTCTCTTCGTCCTTGTGCTGGGTCATCATCATCATCATCATCAGCCTGACTACGTCCACTGCAGGACAAAGGCCTCTCCCATGTTCCGCCAGTTAACCCGGTCCTGTGCTTGCTGCTGCCAATTTATACCCGCAAACTTCTTAATCGCATCTGCCCACCTAACCTTCTGTCTCCCCCTAACGCGCTTCTCTTCTCTGGGAATCCAGTCAGTTACCCTTATGCCCAGTGGTTATCCTGTCTACGCGCTACATGTCCTGCCCATGTCCATTTCTTCTTCTCGATTTCAGCTATGATATCCTTAACCCCCGTTTGTTCCCTAATCCACTCTGCTCTCTTCTTGTCTCTTAAGGTTACACCTACCATTTTTCTTTCCATTGCTCGCTGCGTCGTCCTCAATTTAAGCTGAACCCTCTTTGTAAGTCTCTGTGCTGGGTGAATATGCCTACATTGATGGCTGGGAAACTTGAAGTATGCAAGCCAGATTTTGCGGTATAACGAATGATTTGCCAATCTGCAACCCATCACATTTGGTCTTGTTAGCAATAAAAAACAGACATCTTAACACAAACTATTCTAGCAGATATTGCCATGGAAGTTTCAGCTAAAGCGCACAGACTAATGTACTGAGACAAGAAAACCTGTAGTTTTCAGGTGTATATAAGATGTCACTTGGTACTAAGTAGCTTCATAAAAGCAATCATTTCACAAGGCGAACCTAAACGAACGTAAAATATTGTCGCAATGGTTATTAGGCTCCAAGATCACGCCGAAAACAAAATTTCCGCTCAGCAGTAAAGTAACTATTTCATCTACGACCAGGCCTGTATGCGAAGAGCATTGAATCTCACCTGTTAACGCAAAGCAAAAGAGCAAGATCAGGATGAAATTTGCGTGCCACACTGCAGCCTCCATGTCCCACGCTGTAATTGAGATCACACGATGGCAAACATCTTATTTAAACAGTGCTATCGTTTCCCGGACTTAGGAATTTCCTGGTAACATCCGGTGAACAGCTTGGCGCTGCGCAAAAGATAACGAGCGCAAAGATTGTGAAAAAACCCGGAGGACGATGCGTCATCATATGATACTTCCTTGCCTGTGGGCTCATTTTTTTCGCGCTGCTGCAATTAATTCGCAACGGCGACTGACTCACAAAATAAAAACTAGTTGTTTCAACCACTTAACTTTTTGTTCGCCCTGGTGAACATGAAATATCAAAAGCCACAGGAAGGAGACAGAAGCGAAGCCTTACGCCTAGTGGATCGCAGTGTGTTTTCAGTGGAGACCGGATTTTAGGCAAATGTCTATTTTGTCCTTTGTATTCATATCGTACCATATTGAAATATGAGGACAAGCTAGAGGTTTAGAAGGGTTTTCTTGGTAATTTCATAGTGCCTGCCTATACCTATTTTTTTGTTTATGAGTATTTGTCAATAAGTGGCAATGTAGATGCCTATTTTCAAAATATTTACCTCTATGAACACTACGTACTCTAAATTTTACCTTTAGCATGCAGCTTGAAGTTATTATTCAATTAACGGGCATCATTTACCTTCAGGAACACTATAAAACTTGAACTAGGCCTCTAGTTCAACCAAGTTTGGAAAACAACTGCCAGGAGCCGTGAAATGGATAAGGCTGGCCATCATGGAGAAAGGAAAAACTGAGGAGAGGCCCTATCGTATCCCAATACATTACGAGAAGTGTGGCGGAAGGGACGTAAATTTAGGGGGCAAACAAACCATATTGGGACAAACCAGGCAGCAGACGCTCCACGGCGTGCTCTCAGCGCTGGTTCACTTTTGCGTGGTCCTGGGGTAAGCTGAAGACGTATTGAATGGTTTGCATGCAGTAAAATGTTGCGAGCACCCCTTTTCCAGACTGTTAGTGGGTGGCAGGTTCGAGCGCGGCGCGCTAAAATACTTCGTGAAGTGTTTTTGCGCACCAGCATAGAAAGCACCGGTAGGTGGCATCATCAAAATTATTCAGCCCCTGTATCATCGCATTCGAACTCACCCGGCAGGACCTACTTGTTCTGCTCACCGTAAGGACTTTTTCTCTCTTAGCCAGATATCCCAATTTACGGGCCTAGTAGCAGTTCTTTGCTCGTATATAGTGTGAGTGTTGCAATGCCCGATTTCGAGAGCTTGCTTCGTAGCTATTCCGCACAACGCCAGCCATGTCCTTGACGTACTTCACGTCGATAAGAAGGCACCACTGTATTGTATACGCAATCGCGCGTATAAATTGTGTAATTCTAGTGTGCACACAACCAACGCGCAGCGAGTGCACACTGTAAAACACATACACACTTGATTGATTGATTTGTGGGGTTTAACGTGCCAAAACTACCAGACGACTACTAGAGACGCCGTATTAGAGGGCTCCGGAAATTTCGACCACCTGTGGTTCTTTAATGTGCACCAAAATCTGAGAACATGGGCCACTTGCAGTGGCCACTTGCCTGAAATCACGCTGTGTTTATCTGCTTCTTCACTAGGAGGCAGTGTGGGTGTTTGCGATGCAGGGTTGTAGGGCAGGATTGGTCGTACGCCGTGTTGTGCAATTATCGAGTGGGACAATTCGTAAGGACAATTGTTGTCCAGAAGACATGGTTAAAAAGACTGTAAAATGTTCATGATGCGTGGTGGGTTTGAAAATGAAGGCTAGTACAGACGTGGATGCAGACGAGGCTATTGCCAAATGTAGGCAATGTGAGGTGGAGGAAAAAATAGGGAAAATGATGGTTGTCCAGAGTGAACTGCTGGTGAGAATCGCCGAGCTGGAGACTGCGTTGGCGACAGCGCAAGAACAAATGAGGCTATGTTAGAAAGGCTCAGGTCCACCGAGAAGGCACCAGCGAAAGGGAACAAAGGAGTGGCCGATGGGGAGAACGGTAGGGCACGTTCATCCAGAACGGCGGAGAAGAAAGAGCTAGCAAGTTTGGAAAAAACAGGTTGAGCTGGTTCAATGGTCTCAAGACTCAGCTTCAGCGAAGTATAGGGGGGGGGGGTTTGGAGGGGACAAAGCAGCCGGCGTTCCAGGTGAAAGTAGCCTTCAGGTGCAGGACACTTCACCTGAAAAGTCACAGCTCTTGATAATCACTGGGGACTCGAATATAAATCGATGCGCAGAAGCAATCAAAGACAAGGTAAGGGGTGACAAGAGGGTTTTAGTAAGGATGTTTTGACGACGTAAGCTGTAAGCAATCATGAGGCAAGCGAGCGCTAAACTCAAAGGTAAAGGTGATGAACGAAACTTTGTGATAATGGCGTGTAATGTAAACGATGACCTAAATGAAGACACGGCAGGACTAGCGACCACACTGGCAAAAGTGGTCGAGGACATGCGCGTGATTTCTTCTCAGGTACAGGTAGTGATATGCACGATACCAGAGCTGCCGGTTAGTGACGGCAACCTGCAAAGAAAGGTTGTAAACACAAAGAGATATGGCAGATGAGTCAAGAGAAAGGGTTTGAGGTAGTTGAAATAAACAGAGAGGCGCATAGATTTCAAACAAGACAGCATTCACTTCGACGGGAGGTTAGGTCATGAGGTGGGTTGGCGACTTGCAGGACGTGAAGTAACTTTTTGGGGGGAGCAGGTAGGCCCTTCGGGGTCCAGGAGGGCTAGAAACGAGGAAAACAACCAGGCAAACTCTTTGAGAGGTGGTATAGGCAGATACAAGTCCAAAGTGGTACCAATATCTCAGACACGCAGAGTCCGGGACATATATATAGCCACGAGGGCCTAGTTAATTCAAACGTAGGGTATACTAACATGCAGGGTGACAGGAATAGGCTGAAGTGGGGAGAGATAGAAAAGCAGCTAAGGGAGGAGAAGCTGGAGGTATATGGGTTTATCTGGGTATCTTTGGTGGTATATGGGTATCTTGGGGACCTGTCACAACCGCCCAACAATTCGGACTATGCATGGGAAAATTGTAATAGAACAGAGGCAGCAGAAAAGGGGGTGGTATAGGGGCGTTCATTCATAAGAGTACAGACTGACAAAGTGTCAAGCAGGAGTGCCGGAAACAACTATAGCGCAATGGGAAAGTGGCAGGGCAAATGACGCTCCTCGGTTTTGTATACTTGTGAACAGGGGCAAAAGCCAGAGAGAAACACTAAGAAATGGTGCAGTGCATAGAAAATGGCAATGACGACCTAGGAGATGAGCGCGAGGTATTTATATTGGGGGATATGAATGCACACATAGAACATGTGTATGGATATACTGACCGAACAGGCAGAATGATAATAGCTATGTGTGAAAGGCACGATTTAATCATTTGTAACAGCACCGAGAAATGCGAAAGGCAGATAACACGGGAGGTGGGAAGGGTGCCGTCGATGACAGATTACACAATTTCGTCACATAGGTTGTGATCCGGCAAGGATGATGAACATAGATCAATATGTTTCAATAGCTTAGGTAGGCATCACAAGCGTATCAAGCTGAGTTTTGGAAGAAAAATGATATTGAAAAAGGCACAATATGAGCAACGACGCGGTAATAATCATTTAGAAAAGCAAATAGAAATAGAACATAAAGGGATTAAGAAAATAATCACCAAGGATACTAAAACAGAATGGACGTACAAAATCAAACTCGTTTGTTTAAGCTAGGGCTTTCTATGGTACGAGTCAAATAAAGCGAGAAAATGAGACACAAACCCAAAAGCTGGTGGAATGAGGGAGTTGAGAGAACCTTAGTAAGACGCCAGGAAACCTCCAGGGAACACCGGTATGCTAAACAGAAGGGTGAACCAGAAGATCATGTAAAAAAAATGGGATAAATTTTTGAGCAGCAGAAGTGAAGGGTCCGATCTGACGAGGAAAAAGATTAGAAGAAAGGGCACCCAATGAATGGCGGTAGTAAACAAAAAGAATAGAAAGGCAGTTTCAGAGTTTTGAAATCATCTCAATTCTACGAGTATTAAGAGAAGCTTGAGACAGAGGTTTATAACTACAGTTCAAGGGGTCAGACTATAAGGGGATGAGGCAATGGATTATATAAAAAACAGTTATGACAGAAAAACTAAAACACCAAGAAAGCGCTGCATGCACAGCACCAGATGAGAATGGACCAATTTGCGCAGTGGCTCCACTGGGAAGACGAGAGTTGGAAAGGGCAAAGTAAAGGGCTTCTAATAGCACATCAACAGGCCCTCACGGCATTACAATTACGCTAATAAAGAAACTAAGACCGAACTCCAAGCACACATTAAGAAAGGCAGCGAGCAAAGTAATTACGAATGGTGAAGCCCCCATTGGGTAGAAAGCAAGAAGGATGACCATGACCTATAAAAGAAAGCGAGACAAAGCCAAAATAAACAACTACCGTCCTATAACACTCACATCAGTAGTTTACAAGCTGGTGATGCAAATAGTAAAGAAAAGACTACAGACATAAGTGGAGGGTGAGGGGTTGCTGAGAGAGATACAAAATGGGTGTCGTAAACGAAGGAAATTGGAGGACAATCTGTTTTCATTGATACAGTGTATTGAAATAGCGCAAAAAGAAACACAGGCCCCTGTGGTTGGCATTTCTATGTATCAAGGAAGCTTGCGATAGTGTTATTCAAGAATTTTGGGGAATACTGGACACGCTAGATGTGGAAGATGGAATAATTATTCTTCTAAAGGATATCTATAAATGTAACAGCGTGGTTATAAACTGGAAAGAACAGGTATCTGAACCTATAGATATACAACGCGGGCTTTGACACGTATGTCCCTTGTCACCTTTGATATTTAGGCTGCATCTACCGGAACTAGAGGCCAAATAGAGGGGAGTTGACTCGGCTTCGGCCTCTCTTTTGCAAAGCAAGGAAAACACATTGAGCAGTCATTACCAGCATTGATGTATGCAGATGATATAGACACCGTGCACTGAGACTGGCACGCCGCCGCGTGGCCGTCAGAGAAGACAAATGTTGAGAGCCCGAGCAGAAAGAAACACTCCTTCAACTTTCACGAGTACGTAGTTTATCTGCATCTTGAACTGCTGCGTAGTCTATTGCATACACAGGTACAAGCTGTGTCCTGTGGGAACGAAGTTTTACAGTTTCATTACTTGTCCAGGCTTTATTGGGCAGCTAAATAAGTGGAACACGCCTGTGCGACGTAAAGAGTGTTTAGTTCCCATTTCCTCTGCCGTCTCGCATTCTGCCGAAGCGTGCTTGAATTCATCTGAGACACCCTCTGCAGGTGCGATGATCTTGTGTAATGTTCTTGCTGCCATAGAGCTGAAAAGAAACGCATCAAATTTTTTAATTTCATATAAAGGCTGATGGAACGTTTTAATGGACCTTAATATAACTACCTTGCAGTGTACCATTCGTAGTTTTGAGGAAGGCGTTGTGAGGTCAAACAGTGCTTTTTCGAGTTGATGGGTTCATCAGTGAAGGGGCGAACTGAGTTACGTAGAATTTTACCATAAACACATGTAGCCACGCAGCAGCATATACGCAATCGATAGTATCATGTTGGTAGGTCAGTTGATTGGTTGGTTTTTATTAAACAGGTGCAAGGCACCATGGTGGATCAGCCATGAAATGGGTGGTGCCTTGTTATATAAATAATTATGTTCATGAATATCAAAATTTTTAGCAATATATATTTTCTAAATAACTAGTCAGCTTGACTCACGAAAAAAAGCGTAATGTTGTTGAAGAATAAGTTTCACTTACATAGACTTACAATTGAATTCGTTTCGTCTTACGTAGCAAATCGCCTATGGCATCCCAAACGCTCCTAGGTCTAAAGCCAAGATCTGTAGCTCCAAACGAAATAACCGCCGGAAGTAATGAATTGAATCCCATCTTTAGGATTTGGTTCATTCTAAAGCCTTTTTCTTTGACTGTTAAACAATCTGCATGTTAAGAAGAAATGATGCGAACGTAGAGTATAGAAGAACTGCACCTGGTAAGAAACGATGTTTTGCGAATGCTGTATACCGACGGATGTGCATGAAGGTTTTTCTTTCAGAAAGCAACATAAACAACGCAAGAGGTTATAGTGAATGAGAGACACGTGATCGTGGCCCAAGTGACCGTGCCGTCATCGTCAGCACTCTACAAGGTAAAGCGAAAGACGGAACAGGGCATGCGCCATCCTCGCTGGACTAAATCTTCTCGCGTTCTCTTTCTCGCCTGCGCCTCAAGCTCTTAGCATGAGCTGCGCGAGTGGCGAGGTAGATACTATGATCATAATGAGCGACAATGATGTCGCGACAATTTGATGCAAAGCACTTCGCGAGACTCGGTGGCTGAAAATCACCGTAGCACGACGCCGCAACAAACGAGCACGCCTGTTTTCGCGGCGAGTGGCCGTGGAGCCATGAATATTTCTAAACGCTCCGAGTATTTTTCAAGTACGCGGGTAGTGGGCAAGCATTTATAATAACCTAAGTTCGAAAGAATGACAGCTGGCTGCGGTAGTCGTGCAGCAAGCCTCATGCATTCTGCACACCTGACGCACGCGTTCAGCCGATATTTCTGGTCACAGGCAGCAAAGCGCTCACTAACGCAAAAAAACGTGGCTGCTTTCGTGAAGGTTTTCCAATATATTTATGGTGGCATCATGGGAGATTGTCCGGCTGCGATATCTTTAAATTCTTTAAATACTTTAATTTATCTGCTCGAAGGACGCACTAACACGCCGGCCACGTGTGCTTGCGCCAACAAGGCTATCAAAGCAATTAGGCGCAGCTGTCTGCTACGACTCTCAACGTTGCGCGCCCGCCACACCACAAGTGGTGCTGCAGGTGCTTTTCAAGGCGCCCCCTATAGGTTTCGCTTGAAGTGTGTAGTTAGAATAGCCGACAACAAGGAAAATCTGCAGGGACTGATAGACATCTTTGGTGATGAGGGATGGGTTAGATTTTAAGTTCAGCAAGAAAAAATCGGCAATCATGATTTTTAATGATAACAAAGGCACTGAGCAAATACAAAAACTCACGCTAGAAATAGCGGATAAATACAAATATTTGGTCGTATGGATAAATGACGGGGCTGAGTATCTAGAGGAGACGAAATATACGTAAAGACTACGAGCAGCAGGAATACAGCTGTAATGAAAAATAGGACACTGTGCAACGACAGTAGGTAGCACATTGTGAGAGGGATTTGGAAAGGTGTCATGGTCCGGAGTTTGACGTTCGAAAATACAGCCTTGTGCATGAAATCAGAAGTTCAAGCAAGAATGGAAATTAAACAACACTACGTAGGCAGACTTGCTTTGGGAGCACACGGGAATACCCCAAATCACGTGGTAAAGGGTGACATAGGATGGACATTGTTTGAGTGCAGGGAAGCTAGCAGCAAAGTAGAATTTGAGGAGCGATTGAGAAAAATGGGAGAGGGGCGTTGGGCAAAGAATGTTTTCAGCTACTTGTACATGAGGAATGTTGACAATTATACAAACAAACTTGAAAATTGTAAAGCAAATATTTAGACAACAGCAGACTACCAAGCCGAAAGAAAACATCAGTTAAGAAGGTAAAAAAAATGAACATGTGGAAGTTGGAAATGCTTACAAAATCATCACTGAAGACGCACCGAACATTCAAGCACGAAAATTTCAAGGGAAACGATCTAGAATAACTCTCGGGGTAGTTCTCTGCTGTTCGAAACCAGAACGGGAGTATTGCAGACCAAGACGTACCGAGCAAAATACGAAGACACAGACACTGTATGTAGCGTGCTTGGGGAGGAGGAGGAAACGGCTGAACATTTGTTAATGTTCTGTAAAGAGCTCCATCCTATAGGTCAAGATAATGGTGCCGAAGTTTTCAAAGCATTGGAGTTTAAGGACAGTGAAGGCAAAATAGACTTTAAATGGGTAGAAATAACCAATAGGAGGCTAAATGATTAGTGGCTACAATCAAGGCGCGAGTGAAATTCTATTCTTAAACACATAGTGATAGTACTTAACTTTATGGCTAGGTGGCGTGAGCCACCGCCCGATCTAAAGGGCACAGCCGGATACATTCATTCATCCATATATGCGACGGCTTCACGAATATGGCGTCATGAGCTCTTAGTTTTTCATTCCTTACGCGATTGCGTTGACATGTCACGAGTGGCTGGGGTAGGACAGGTTGAGGAAAGGAAAAGACTCTATTCCTGTAACTCTGAGCGGGGGCGTACTGCGAAGGACGCGGTGGGTGGCTCTTACAGCTGATTGTAATATCCAGTGCCCTGAGTGAGCTTAATCGCCTATGCGACATGGGCGTAGCGGCAGACAGGAAATGAGAGGTCCCTCTGTGCAGCCGCAGGAAGGTGGCGAACCAATGCGAAACCATGAAATGCCGTCAAGGAAAAAGAGAGAGTACATCAAAGGAAAAGAAAGTGATGGGCGCCCGGCTTTAGTTTTGTTTGTAATTTAGTTCTCAAACGGCCCTTCATGGATCATATCAATATTGTTAGATTCTAGAAATTGTGGCGTGCCCAATGAAGTGCGTTGGACCACCCAAATGTTTCAGGTTGGTTTTTTACACAGCGAAAAACTGTGATGCGAGGTGCCATGCGCATGCAAAGTAACGTAGACATGACGTGCGTGAGCGTTTTATTGCACGTGAGCGGTGCTGTGTCATTTCGGCATTCTTTCTAGTGCACTGCCTCATTCCCACAGGCCCCGCCGCGGTGGTCTAGTGGCTAAGGTACTCGGCTGCTGACCCGCAGGTCGCGGATTCGATTCCCGGCTGCGGCTTCTGTATTTCCGATGGAGGCGGAAATGTTGTAGGCCCGTGTGCTCAGATTTGGGCGCACGTTAAAGAACCCCAGGTGGTCAAAATTTCCGGAGCCCTCCACTACGGCGTTTCTCATAATCGAATCGTGGTTTTGGGACGTTAAACCCCACAAATCAATCAATCAATCATTCCCACAGAGCGCGTACAATTGGAGAGGCTGGCATGAATAATGTATTCTTATTGCGATACACTGCGTCACAGGGCCAGAGCTGCTGTTTGGGACGACGCAACAAAACGTGCCAACCTTTGTCAGACCTGGCGCCGGTGCGACGTGGGAAAGGTGAAAACACGAACGCAAAAGAAACAGAGGTAGACTAATCTGACACCACACAGTAATTTGAAGTAAAGACTAAAAAAAGCCTCCATAATCCTCCTTTTTTTGCGATAGCAAATACATGGACACTCTCGGCTGGAATTCGCCGCTGGCATTGGCGTCGATGTCACCGTAAATGTACACGTATCTATATATATGAAAATGCAAGGAACAAAAATACAGAAAAAGAATTTCGGCGCGCGGAATCGAACCTGGGACCTCTGCGCCGAGGAAGCGAGGCGTTAACCACTGAGCAACCCCAGAAAACGTTCTTTACTGTTCAAACGACAAGCTATTTATAGCTATCACCAACCGCTGCTGTTTTTGGTATTAGCAAAAAGATGGCCCAGTGTGTGCATGTCACCTCATTGCGCAGAGGCGCCTGGTCTGCCCGTCTGATCTCCTATGCGTACTTTGCCAGGCTTAGTGAAGGAGAGCTACGCTCCCTAACGCGCCCTTATCTCGTGGTGGTGAGGAGGGGAGGATCGTACGCTTTGGCTGGCCTCGTGCTTTACGTAGAACGATTCTGCTGTATTTACCGGGCGCACAAAGGTCACTGCAATCATTGAAATCTTCATTCGCGAAAAACGCACGCTTTTCAGACTCAGAGAAGTAACAAATGAGACGCCTATTCGCGTGCATCCGTACCTGTGAGTACGTTTCGTGCGTAATTTGTGCAAGAGAAACGCGAGGCACGTTTCGATCTGCTTTCCAATCTGCACGTGACCTTTCAAATTGTTGGTAATTGGTTTATTGCTTCGCCTTTGTGGCAAAACTGTGGCTTTTTTAGTAACAAGTATAGCACAAAAAGGAAACGTGTTTTCACAGATGTAGATGAGTGTTTTTTTTCATTGTGTTGCCACAAGGGCAAACGCATGAATGTTACAACAACTAGTTGTAATGTCCCGCGTAGAAAGGCAAGCAGCTCGAAACTTGCAGCCCGCACAAAATGAGCGTACACAAGACGGCCACGGAATAACGAGTGTATAAGCCTGACAATTGAAGCGCGCTGCTCTAAAAAATTGCTTGGAACGAACGCACAAGTATTCACACAACGAGCACAAAAAACTGTCATAATTTTGACTTCACGAGTGTGACAGCACGTTCCTTTTATAAACTCGGCCGTTAGTGACATGCTTTCTTCAACCACTGCAAATTTAAAGCAAACCTGCGGGGGAAGCACAAGAGTACACATCACAGAATTCCGAAATAAGTGCACTCGCTAGTGAGTGACCACGTCAGACAGCATCTATACACACTTTCACCACCCCATGTGGAGCCGCGCACGCATACAACGCGTAGGGCGACGGCCTTTAGAGTTAGTATGTCCAACGCACGCATCTCGCGCCATTTTCTAGTGAAGATGAAAACGCGCGGAAGTTGCTGAGCTCTGAAGAGAGGCAACAGTACATTGTCTGTATGAATGGCTTGCAGTCAGCATCCTCCACAACACTCCGTGACCTAGCAGTTAGCCCTGTGTATTGAGAGTTCGCAGGTTTGACATCTGTGAACAGGGGTTAGTCTTTATAATTTTTCGTTGTGATGTATTAGGATTCATTTATAAGACGTCATATTCGTGAGAGAAGTGCGTCAAAGGAGCCATGGCGGAACCAAGCATATTTATTTGCGTGTTATTACAATTACCACAAATGCTGCTTTTGTGTTTTCATTCTCTCAGCTGTTCCTTCCTCTATTCAAGGAAGAGAATACACAGAAATCACTGATGTTGCCTCAAATTCTTCTTACAGTGTTATGCGCTACTGCAAGCGATGTCAGAGCACCAATGTGTACGTAGAAGAGTGACGTCAGAATGCAAATAATTACGCGGGACATGTACGCCAACCCCTTCACCTAGCACTTTAAATCTGAGAGAAGGGAAAAATCGAATTTTCTGTTTTGTATGGGGATAGCATAGCGTTGGGAATCTTCAGACATGTGATCAATAGCGCAGAGTTCATGCAAAAATTGTCAGATCAATAGGAGACCTAGCAAGAGGCCAACTAAAGGTGTTCGCTAACCAGTGAACAACTGTCTTTTATACCGGGCGTTTCAGGGATTTCTCCTGTGAGGTTTTTTCGGGTTGATCTATGTGCTTCTGTGCATGCTGCAAATAATACGATTCAGGAGTGGTTTAACTAAAGGATGGACATCTAAATCACCGTGATATACAGTAAAAAAAGAGACATGTGTTCTACAAACTGTACAGGGGCAATGACAATTACGTGGATATATATTTAACCGAGGAAGCCTTTATGCCTTCATCAACCATGAATATTGGAGGACCCTTACACTTCAAGCCTTTAGGAGTTGAACTCGATAGCGATATTCTGTTCCTAGTTTATACTTGAAACACTATATGTATACAATCTTTCAAATGGAAGCATTTCTTAGCGAACTTCGGCGACTTTGAGCGTATCTATCTATCTATCTATCTATCTATCTATCTATCTATCTATCTATCTATCTATCTATCTATCTATCTATCTATCTATCTATCTATCTATCTATCTATCTATCTATCTATCTATCTATCTATCTATCTATCTATCTATCTATCTATCTATCTATCTATCTATCTATCTATCTATCTATCTATCTATCTATCTATTGTTACGACTCCGGGTCCTGTGGGTCTCAGTTTGGTAGCAACCCCCGTCTTAGGACCCATCGTCGAATAAGTCAGATGAGGCGCCCTAAAAACGACAATATATTTACATGGTTAGCAACTGAGAATTAGAAAGGAGGTGATCAAGTGATCAGAACTGTACAGGAGAACTGTTGAACTGTAGAACTTGAAAAACAGGAAAGTCCGTGGCTTATATAGCACCCTGGTGCCAACCCTGGGCGCATTGTCCGCGGCTTCCGCCAATAGGGCGCTCCATGGTCTAGGTACTCCACCCACGAAGGAGAGGAGAGAAACCACACAATGCATGCGGAGAGGGCACAGTCTACACGATGCCCAAATATAGTCACAAACGCACAGCACCGACGTTTTCG
Source organism: Rhipicephalus microplus (assembly GCF_043290135.1). NCBI lineage: Eukaryota > Metazoa > Arthropoda > Arachnida > Ixodida > Ixodidae > Rhipicephalus > Rhipicephalus microplus. Next base: position 116,365,027 of record NC_134700.1, on the reverse strand, counting down.
CACATGTCACCAAGTTTCGCGCACGTCCGATGATCATAGATGACCTTGGTTTCCAAGACTCTTCTGGCAGTTGGGTGAAGTTAGAAATACCGGCGGCCGGTGCACGTGTCAAACTTGCCTGACTCTGTTTGGGTAGGACAATGTAGTGGTGTGCCAGCATATCGTCAAAATATGCCACCCGATTCAGCCGATCTTATGGAGAAAGGGGATAGGAGGAGTGGTCGACTAATCCCTCGTCGCCGAGACGGGCTCCCGCAAGGGCTACAGCAGATAGTGCCCTTTCCTTTCCTTCATCCCCACATTCCATTACTGGTTGTTTGCTAGAAGCTGTGGCTTAGCTGCGCATATCCGGAGCTCCACTTCTCCTCACAAGATGCAGCCACAACCAGTTTGGCTTTAGATTTCAGCCTGAACTGCAAATACCATTCTGGTTCTGAGATTTCCTGATCCTCGGTGACCTCGAAAATGGTCCAGCTGCCTCCTTGTCTGCCTCGAAAACCTTGCTCAAAGCAAACACAATGGCCTTTCTTGAGTCGAGCTCACAATGGCCTCTCTTGGCTTGTGCGTTTTCTTTGCGCGAAGCAGACCGGAACCTTTCGTTCAGGTTTCGCTGAGAGGAAATCAACCCATCTTGACAACACACCCTTGCTTGGAGTGCGTCGAAATACTTTCGTCCCGTTCACAAAGGCCGAAAAAGTTCAATAATAATGACGGTCGTTACACTAATCATCTATCTAGCCACCTACGACTTTTACTTCTACTGGCCGTTCAAGTAATGGTATAGAAACCAAACTTGGTATGGCATAACATGACTGTATGAAGTACATAATTGACTAGCCATAACATAAAAGTCATGATATGTATGACATGAATGTCATGATTTACATTTTATGGTCCTGTTGCTCTTGCAGTGGTTTCATTCACATAGCATGTTGCAAAACTGATATGGTATAACATGACTGCATGGCGAACACAAACGACAGACCCTAACATGAAAGTCATGATATGCGTGTCATGTAACAACATGACTACATGGAACGCTCATGATACGCTCGCGGCCGTTTCACTAGCGTCACAAATGCCAAATTGGGTATTACAGTACGTGAATGAATGACTAAGATATGTGACTGGTGCAAACATGATAATCATGAGATGCGTGTCATGTAACATGACTACCTGCCACGCTCATGATGGTCTCGCGGCCGTCTCGCTAGCTTCACTTATACCAAATTTGATATTACGGGACGAGAATAGATGAACCATGTATGCTACTCGTGCAAACATGATAAACATGAGATGCGTGTCATGTAACAACGTGAGTATATGCTACGCTCATAAAGCACTCGCGGCCATTTCGCTAGCTTCACATATACCAAACTCTGTATTATTTGACACGAACGGACGCGATAGGTAAATGACACGTGTAAACATGATAATCACAACGTGCGTGTCATCTAACAACATGACTACATGTCACATTCATGACGCGCACTTGGTCGTTTTTCTAGCTTCACATATGCCAAACTGGGTATTACGTGACGCCAATGGATAATGAAGGCATGTCACTGGTGCAAACATGATAGTCATGACATGCGTGTCATGTGAGAGCATGACTACAAGCCACAGTGAAGGCATCCATACATTTCGACGTGACGCGGTGCGCATGCTCACCAGCGTTCATTTCTCGCGTCACGTCAGCGTTGCCACGCCTTGCGCCAGTTCTGCCATATACCCGCTGGCGCGTGCCGCACTTCTTCGCTTTGAGGCATGCGCGTTTCAGCGCGTCCGACATTCCTCCGTCACGAAAATATGAAGACATGGTGTTGTCTGGGAACGCATCGGCGCGAAATGCAGCATGTCGCATTCTCACTGATTGCCGTCGAGCCACGTCAACGGATGCTGGTCGCGCCTGGCGTCAGACTATAAAAAGCTGGCGTTTTGCTAACACAGCGTCGCTGTGCCCAGCGTGCGCGCGCATCAATGTTACATTGGAGAATAATGGGCCCTTCATGATGCGCTCGCGGCCGTTTTGCTAGCTCCAGATATACCAAATTCAGTGGTGCATGACGTCAATGGATGACGAAATATATGATTGGTGCAATGCATGACAATCTCGAAACGCGTGTCATGTAGGAATATGACAACACACCACGCTCATAGCGTGCTCTCGGGCGTTTCACTACCTCCACATATACTGAATTTGGTATCACGTGTTGTGAATAGATGAAGAAGATAAAGAACACATCCAAACATGACTATAGATTCCCACTGTACGTGGGATCTTCCAAGCTTTTTTGAACTTGCTATCCATCAACTGCGTGGTCTTAAGGGGGCAGCAACGTGTGCGCTTTCGTAGTTCATGACTGGCTTTAAACTATATATGAAGTCTTTATGATAATGCCATGTTCTGACGCCCAATGACAATGTTAGCTTGTACCGAGCATTGCGGCAATATTTCATGTTGTATTGCGAGGCATGCGTAAAGGATGCGTGTGCTTGTGAAGCATGAAAGTTACTTCCACTGAATATCCAAGCAGTAGTTATTTTCACGGTATTCACAAGCGGAGGCGTGACTGTTCGGTAGAACAACCACTTGGAACGCAAATGAATCGAGTTTGAACCACACTCAGAGCCAAAATGTTTATTATTTATCAGAGACAATGCCTTATAGGGTGTGGGTTGTTCCCTCCTCAGTAGTACTAGTATATGATTGAGATGTGGTGTTTAACGTCCGAAAATCACCATATGTTTATGAGAGGCGTCATAGTGGAGGGCGCTAGAAATTTCGACCACGTGGAGTTTTTTAACGTACGCCGAAATCTGAGCACACAGGTCTACAGCATTTTCGCCTCCAATGAAAATGCAGCCTCTAGAGCCCGGATTCGATCCTGTGACCTGCGGGTCTGCAGCCGAGTACTTTAGCCTGTAGACCCCCACGGCGGGGTTCTGTAGTAGTAGCAGTAGTATTATTTAGCCACTTGTAGTTTATAAATTGCTCAATAGATGGCGGTGTGTATATATGTGTGCAATAGCATCACTAGATTCCTTTAGTAGATTTAGTATGGTTGACGAGTTTTTATAGTGGACGGAAAAATCGACTTAAAGACTGTTGCGTTTGGTGGGCCACTTTTTTGCCACGGCCACCAGAACGGAAGAAAGGCAGCCACCTCATTTTGTGGAGATAAGGAGCAGCACCAAGACGCCCTGCAGTTTCCATGTACAGGGCGCTGCGTGGCTGAATATGGAGCACCACTGTCCTTCAGGTCCACGCAGAGATGCGACACGTGGCGTCTTTGTGCCACGGTAAGAGCAACAATGCGGAGCTTCTGCTGATTACGAATGTCGGGCACCCGCGCTTTGCGACTCTGACTCATGATCCGCCGATCTTCAGTGCTATCGTATGAACAATATTAGGCAGACGAAACGCCGACCACGTATGCAACGCAAATTAAAAAACAAATAATTGGATTCACTTACAGTTTACTATCGCACTTTGCCAAGCAGCTGCTGTCTGAATCCAAGACTATTTCTTCCTCTCGACAGGTTGGTTCGTTACATCTGTACACCATTTTAGGTTCTATGTTGCCGTAGATGCTGCCAAATTTTCTTGTTGGTATAGTCTTTGTGCGTACATTCCCCACATCCTCCATCCCACTTCTTACCCTGACAATTGCACTAGCTGTGTAGCGGTACTGACGCTATTCCACGTAACGCTGGAATGTCAGCGTCCACCCTCCAGACGCTCTGCCAACTCCTCTCCTATTCCTACCCTACAAGACTGGGTCATTGGATTTGCTTATAGTTTCCAATCGCACTTTGTTCCCCAAGCAGCTGGTAGGTCAGCGGTGACCTGCCCGACTGGCAGGTCACTGGTGTCACTTTCAAGGCGGCTATAGTGATTAGAGTCCCACTTTCACTAATGATATCACTCGCACATGAATTCTCGGTGATTACAATTGCGGGAAACGAAGTATTTCATCACGCACTGCTGTCTTCGTTTCTACCTGCTCGATGAATACAGATCATCTAACAAACGCGTACCCATGCTCTCTCACAAGCTTTGACGCATACTTGCTGCAACCGAGCGACGCCAACGTTGTTTACCAGGGCAGAGAAATATGAAATAGCACCAGAAAACCAGGAAACTAGAAACAGCAAAGAACGGAAAACCCACCCTGCTGATGCTTACTAATAATAATACAAACAATCTTGAACAGAACATTTAAATCTTTTTTTTTTACAATTTCCGGTATGCAACGCAGTATACAGAAGTTAGCATTCGCGGACTACATGCAGAAGCGCAGTAAAAAGGGCGTGCGTGCAATTCTTACCTTTCGCTGTGCTGCCACTGAAAGTTGTCGCCGAGTATAGTAGCTAGCGTGCACGGTTTAATAGGCACGTGCACCCACAGCTGTTGCTGACAGCTGCTGACGCCGAAGCGTGACATGGTGGTGGCTACGGTCACCAGGGACGCGCGCGCCCGCAGCTGTTGTTATGGGGAGGGTGTTGGACGGATCCCGACAGACGCCTGACACAGCTCGACTATGAAATGCATACGAATTTAAAACTTACTCGCTGTGTTGCGGCAACGGATATTTTAAGGATACCCTTCGTAACTGGCCCCTGAAAAAAAAAAAAAAAAACTCGTGAGCAATCAACAGCTCGAAACTCTGCTTCTTTAAGCGAGCCGGAAAGACAGGGTCAAAAGATCTTGAGCTTCCCAAAAGAGAAACCGAACAGAAATGCAGGGAACGCACGCCAACAAACAACGCAGGTTAATTATTTCGACACAATTCAGTGATGTTTCCTGGAAAAAAAGTGAGTTTTCTGTCATTTCTTCTGCCCGTCGGTAATGAATCATTTGGCTGAGCCTTCTAAGTGCGACGCTCTGAGGCACAGGCATGAAAATTAAAATACTCATGACTTCACTCATTTCTTTAAGCTAGAGAAAAAATGCTTTGTTATGAGGCGATTCGCGCTCTGGGGTCATAACAAAGCTCTGCTCTCTCGAGAGCCTCGGGAGAGCAGGGTGACTGGGCCTTGCAGCAAGAGTCACTGTTTTAACTCTTTTGTTATCACGCCTACTCAAATCGATACTGGTGTTCGACGCTTTTAGATCATCAATATCGGCATGTTATATTTGTTTTCGTGCACCGAGCATTCTCTAGTAGTTATTTCGGCCACTCAACTTCCAGAACCAATAAGAATTTGCCCGTTTTAGCAACATAGCAATTTTGAGAGACTTTGGAGCAAGCATGCATGGTTGTAAAAGTGCAGGAGCCTGGCGAACTTGACAGAAGTGCATGCCACTCATGAATATGCTATAGTAACATCGAAGTTCTGTAATGAAAATAACTTTAGCAAGCCAAATATACCATTACAGTGTGAGCTTCGGAATTTCACGATGATGAACCGTAATTATTATCAGACGTTTGTGCCAGCTATTCAATAGAGAGCTGTTCCTAAGATTGAGGGAATATTTGTTCAACAAAAGTATTTGCGAAGGTACGCCGCATATTTAAAGGGTCGAGGCTGCCTTCTCTGACAGTTTCCAGCAGCTTTTGTTTTGATTTTACCGTTATATCAGACACAGGGTTGCATCTAGTGTCACTAGTCGCTCTTATGGCGTCGTAGTTCCGCGAACATGGGTACGCACCAGTGCTGCGAAACACATGCGCTGCGAAACACATGCGCTCCTCGAAACTGTCTTGCAATCTCACCTGAATTGAGTGAGGGAAAGCTTAAAGTTCGAGAATGACGGCACCTCGGCTTGAAGATTGATGGTGACGAAGTGTCGTGTCAGCCTGAGACATCCACAGCCGTTCATGAATTTGTTTTGTTCAAATTCTCAGGTTGTCTCCTCCGCCACAAGTACGTATAGCTTCTGACCTTTGTGCACAATTTTAAAGCTACTCTGGTTACGTGCGAGGACCACACTTTGCTGGCGCGTGGTGTGCTGGCGTCAGCTGGAGACCTTCTCCTAACGACAAGGAGGCCCCTGGAGCACATCTTAGCCCTCACTAGAGCAGTGCGGAACGTTTTAGAACTGCGTGCGATATTGTCTTTTTTTAACCACGATATGCGCGAAATTGCAAAGAAATATGCTTGGATGCATATATTGAAACGCCAGCCTATGCGAAGTGGGGTGGCTCATGGAAAGAGGAGACGCTGGTTAAAATAACGAAGTTCATCGGACATCTCGTTTATAGAAGGATTATTCACTTCACGGGCATCCAGTTATATTGTAAGACCTGGAGACGTGGGATGGTAAAGTTCAATCGCGACAAGTGGCAACCCACGAACTATTCGTGTTTGTGCGGCCTAGGTTTTATCATTTCAACACTTCGAGAGTTATAACTTAAAGCACTGTCACACGGACACTTATGATCACAATCGAGCCTGATGTGATTGACTCTCTTACGCGAGCAGCAGAAGGACGCCAATCAATGTTTAGAAATTTGTTCCCGATCAGGCCTAACAGTGATTACCAGTGCACCGGGGCGATACATGTTCATTTGCATGCTGTGTGCATGCGTAATTAACTCGTTCAATTTGTATAGCACTAAGCACGTTGTTCTTAATCGCTTGTTGTACACATGCTGCAATTGCGCAAAGATGTGCACCTACGCTATGGGCTTGTTGGTACTGGTACCTTCAACTATTTATTTTTGTAACACCATATTGAAAGCACACATCTCGTCAGTTCATCGTGAAAGAATATTTTCTCATTGTCAATATTTTTCAGAAATAAATAGACACTTATTCACTTCTTTCTTATAATTCATTGGGATCAACTGCACAACCCGCCGGCAGGGTCGGCGAGGCCAAACGCGCTTTGACCGGCGAATCACCGGCTGCCTTAAAAAGACACTGCGGTTTACTGGCAGTGAGGTGTAGCGCTTGTTGTTGAAGTATAATAAAGTTATTGTCTAAGTAAGGCTGTGGCACCCCAAATAGCCGCATAATGAATGTAACTTGCTTTCTCATTGTTCGAAAGCCGCACGGTAATTTTATTTTAACGATAGCGATGAACGCTGTATAACAATTACTAATATACAATATACTTACAATATATTTCAATCGAAAATACGGTAACCCTGGTTTTATAGCCAATGTCTTCGTGTGACTCATAATTTAATGTCATAAAAGCCACATGTAAAACACCAAAGAGAGTAATAGGTTTTCAACTATTTTTTGGTAATTTGATGTTTGTAGTACAGCAACCTAGATGAAAACAAAATTCAAAATACTGTTCCTTGCTTGGTGTGAACTATATATGAGGTCGCTGATGAAATGTTTAAAACAAGATGTGGAAATATGGTACAGAATCGCCGTTTTTATCTTTTCTCACGACAACATGCAGCTTTTGTTTATTCTTTTTTTCAGCCAGCTGGAAAACTGTTTTAGACTTTTGTGAAAGGCACGCAACACAACACACACAGTGAAAAGTGATGGGGCTTGGGTGCTTGTGTTCCACCTCTTTAACTTAAATAAACAGTTACCGACTAGTTGGAGGTGTTAACGCGGCTGGCTAAACGGTAGTTTTGACTTCGAGCCACTCCAGCTGCTCATTTCGCTTTAAAAATACAGAATAAAGACTAAAAGTTTGAGACTTTGATGCTCTTGATGGGTAAGCTTGCATTTATTCCATGTTTTTTTAGTGCCACACGTTTTGACACAACGCACTCTGTATGCAGCCGCATGACACCCGCTGGCTTCCCATGGTGGCTATAGGCGGCTTGCGGAGAGGGCATCGTAATGGCGGGCGCTGTAGCAGACGACGCTGTTTTCTTCACTCTTCAAGGTGGCGGAGGGGAGCACGTGCGTCGAGGAACTCTAGGCGAGCTGCGGCTGGTTGGCTTGGAGCGCACCTGTGATGTAGCGGCGATAGGTAGAAACAGCCCCACCTTGCGCAGGCTGTAAGAAACACGCGCCTCTAGACCAGCCATCTCCTATGACAGAGGCATCACGTCGGGTTAACGTCAGTTGTCATTAGGCGCCATCGAGTAAAGTCGATTTATGTGGCAGTGTCCAGGCCTACCATCCTCGCGACCACCAGCGCTTAATATTAGCTTACGGCTTCTGGTGTTGCTAATGTCCATGTTGCTGTTGGCATCATTACGCATCTGTAGACAACTGGTTGTCTAAAACATATGTGCGTGTTTAGCCTATCTGTGTGCATTGGTACGTATTTTAAGCACTTTTTCTGTAATGTTTCGCTAAATGAAAAAATTACAACTGATTCGCGTTCTGTTCGCATGCTTCGCATAACATCGATTCCCAAGGTACGTGGTACCAATTTGAACATCTAGCACAAATTATAGAGAGCATGAAAGCATCGGACAATGTACAACACAGCAAAATACGCCCTAATCCTGGTTCAAGACTCATCCACCAGGCAGCGTGACACACTAGTTTTTGTAAGTTTTAAAAATCGCTTAAAATATATTTCTTTGCCAGATTGCGGAAGGGTGCTTAAACCTCTCACTTTAATTCACAGTGATTTTTTTTCCACCAGAGCCTAATCTCTCATTCTCAGAAGCTGCCACTCCCTTTAACTGTCCCGGCCATTGCGGGAGAAAAACTTTCATTACTAAGGCCGTCAAGTGGATGTGAGCTAGAAATGCAACTTTGTAAAGCACTATCCTCTGTGCATGTTGTGAAAAAATGAGTGCACACAAGACGAAGTACAATAATAAGCACATAACAAGTGACGCGTGACAATTGAAATTGAATAATAAAAGAAACTAAAACCTTCACATCGTGCGCAGGAAATTTAGGTGGCGTCATAAAATTCTTGAGCTTGCTTACTTCGCAATCTAAGAGACAAATAGGCGGTCCAAATATACAATCATTACCCTTGTTGTAGATAAAGAACGCGTCAGTAAGTTCTCCTTTCATTCACCTATAAACCATATATACTACTATCCTTCATTGTACACTACAACAATGATTTCTTGGCACTTATAAAGCACCTTTTTTTATAAGGTGTTGCGATAAATGCCAATACATTACACATACCAGCTACACTCTGTAAGACTACTTAAGAAGGATAGCAATATAATAAAGTCCTTTGTAAGATAGTAACGTCCTATGTAAGGCATTACAAAGGACGTTCATAGTATAGCATACGTGACAAAGTAAACGCTCAAGAAGCAGCTTTTCACTTTATCCTGCAATAACAATGCAGTAGTGAAATTTGAAGGCACACGAAAAAACTCAGCCACAATATATGGCTCGAACAGACGTCACTACGTTCACATGAATGAATTTTATTTCAAGGTAAAATAAATTCCGTAATACAGCGTAGCAAAAGCGTGACGTGATGGGGAGGTGAGACTCACTGGTGGTTTACAAATTGATTTAAACTCCTTTATACAAGAGAAGTGCTCTAGTTCCACCTGGTCAAGACCAGAGCCAGGACAGTAGACAAAAGAGTTGCTGCGCTTAAACAGGCTTGGGGGGCGGCGTTGTAGTCTGGCACTATGCGTTCGATCACAGTGTGGATCAGTTTTTCCATCGCACTCCCGTCGACCTGGGCGCACTCCTGGCTGTTGAACTTGGAACGGGCGGCACAATTGTCCAATTCGTTTTTCAGCACCCTGTAGTAGAAGCGATCATATGAGTAGAAGCAATCATATGCTGGAAAATGACGCATAATACTGCACGCTGCTGCGGAAAGCTTACAAAAAAATTTTCATTGGTTTAGCAAGGTGAATTTTTGGCCTTAATATTGGGACATGTCCACATAACTAAGCGTAGAACTAAACATGGGGGACGCGACAAATAGCCCTTCCAATCAAAATTTGTGAAAAAGATTGTCGTCAGACAGTGCCTTTAAAATGCGCTAAGCGAATTGTGTTCCCGTTTCATCGGGGCCAGCCTTGAGTGCTAAACCGCACTTATAAGCCGGATATCCTGGCCGCCTATCGGTCCGAGACTCCCTGCTTAAGAGATGTTCGGGTTACCAGTAGAATGCCACCACCGCTATAGATGTACGAAAGAATATCGTGACAATGTCCCTCCTACACGAGACTGCCCCACCTACATAAGTGATTTAAAATTTGCATTTGCGCCGTAACCTCCTAAGGAGAGAACGCTAAACGTTGAAATAAAACGAATTGTTTTCCGAAGCAGCTGAAAAACAAGTTCCCACAGCAGAAAAATGCGAACTGCAACGTTGGCAAGCATTGGACGAACATCATTAAGTGAAAGCCACATATTGTCAGCAATGAACGACCAAACAGTGTCAAAAACTGCTACAAAGGCTGTTCCAGACTTTGTAAAAACCACTGGACTAGAAACTAGACTGTAGGGTACTATGTTAAGTGGCTACTGTACATGCGCACCACTTCTTATTGTCCCCATCATCACCCTTCATCCCTCTTTCCTTCCCCTTTCCCTTATTCCCTGTGTAGAGTAGCAGGCTAGAGCGAACTAGCTCAGGCCGACCTCTGTGCTGTCTAATAAATTCTCACTCACTCACCCACAGCAGTTATTAAGCATGAGATATAAATCTGCGCTCTTCGCGCCTTTTCAAATTTAGCGTACCTTGAAGTAGCTAGATGTAATGCTTGTTCTGTAGCTCGAAAATATAGGCAGGTCATGTAGCTTACTGCTGCTTTCGAAAACCTAATGGGTGAGCTACGACTGCATATTGGTGTGCAGTACACAACATGCGCTATTATCAGCTTCATAGCGTTTTTCAACCTTCAGAAGTATTCCGACTTTAGCTTTGTATTATTGTGATAGCAATTATACGGACACTCTCGGCGGGATTTCGCCGCCGGCGTCGGCGTCGACGTCATGCACTGTATAGGTATTTATACTTATGGAAATGCAAGTAAGAAAAACATATCGAAAAAATACTTCGGCGCGCGGAATCAAACGTGAGACCTTCATGTCGTGAATGTGAGGCGTTAACCACTGAGCCACCGAGGGGTATACCTCAGTCGACCTTCAAACGGAAAGCTCTTTATATCTATCTCTTACCACTGTTGGCAGCCATCTGGGGGAAGGGGGCTATCGGTTTTTGAGCATTATCAGCAAGATGACGCAGTGAGCGCACGACGGCTCTCATCTTTCACGCGTACTTTGACCTGCGTAGAGAATAAGGGGGTGCACGCTCGATCGCGCACCCTTATCTTGCAGTGGGAAAGATTGTACGTCTCGTACGTATTTTGTTGTAGTGGCCGAGCATACAAAGGAAACTGCAATCGTGGCACATCCCCCTTTGTGCAAAGGGCATGCTTTTCCGACAGGGTGAAATAACAACTGAGACGCTTATTCGCATTCATCTGTACCTGTGAGTAGGTTTAGTGCGTCATTTGTACGTGAGAAACGCGGGGAACGTTTCGATTTGCATACCATTCTGCACGTGATCTTCGATTTTGTTGCTCTCGCGTTCATTACTTCACCTTTGTGGCAAAGTTGTGACTTTTTTTTAAGTTCCAAAACTTCATTTGTAAATTACTCTAACAAGTTACTCAGGAGAAGGAGTTGCACTTTATGCGCGAAACATTATCACGACCGTGAATTGCAAAGTTCAAAGATACAGCACACCTACTGGTTTCTCACGCACTTGACTGCTTATCTGTTTTTAAAAAAATCGATGCTTCAAAGCCTTTCCCGTTTCACTTCTGTTTAAATTGGCCTCCTTGGCATGGCGCCACTTGGACGTGAGACGATTACGGAACAGCGCTCCCAGAGGGGACCGAAAAGTGACGACGATGCGCAACCGGAAGAGCTGATTGATGATATGTGAGGTTTAACGTCCCGAAACCACCATATTGCCAGGAGCATGGAACGAGGTTTAGCCATGCCAATCCGAGTATGTGCCATGGTGTGAAAGAGAAGAGGGCAGTTGGTGTGCTCGTGCTCTAACGTTCGCTTTTGCTCGACGTCCAGTGCTGCTCCTGTGAACAGACTTTGTGGTCGTTCTGTAATCACGTGACATTTTCTGGTGGAGGTGCGGGGTAGTGTTGTATGCACTGAAATCAGCAGCAAGGTCCCGACACTAGTCGTGACTTGGAAGAACCAGCTGACCTACGGCGTAACAGGCGACAACTAGGCCTTCCTCCTGAATTCGGACTGTTTCCACAACTCGGCAGTACTATGGCTAGTGCGGGAACGCAAACCCAAGAAACATCAATGCTGCCTCCTTCATGGTTCTTCAACGTCCCGCGAACTCCGAAGCCGTTCCACGGTGACCCTTACGAGGACGTTGACGACTGGCTTGATGGCTACAACCGTTGCGGCAGCGTCAACGAGTGGAACAAGCAGCGAAAGCTTCGGTATGTCTACTTTTATCTTGAGGACTCTGCACGCACTTGGTTGAAAACCATGAAGCCACTATGATAACCTGGCCAGAGTTTTGCAACCAGTTGCGAAATACCTTCCGAAGCTCTGACCGAAAAGAGCAAGTGGAACGGCTCCTCAATTCCCGAAACCAGCGTTCGAACTAGAGCATTGCCATGTTCGTTGAGGACATGTCGCGGCTGTTCAGGCGAGCCGACTCCTTAATGACGGAGAAGAAGAATGTGCGCCTCCTAATGCGGGGAGTGAAAGAGCAGCTATTCGCGGGACTAGTGCGGAGCCCACCCAGCACTGTAGAGGATTTCCTCCGCGAATCCACGACAATAGAGAGAATGCTAAGGCAGCGTTCGTACCAGTATGAGCGTCCTGGAAGTCTTTCGTCAGTGTCGTCGGCACTGCCAACACCTGACGTCACGACTGTAAAAGACCTGACGGAGCTCGTGCGCAGTATTGTGCGCGAGGAGCTGCAAAAGCTGCAGATGGTGTCTTCTCCACCGCATGTTGCGGCTCTAACGGATGTCGTTCGCGAAGAAGTCCGGCAGCTGGTGCACCCCATAACGACTCTGCGTGCAGCCGAAGTCCAACCCATGACGGCCGCGCGTCCAGCCGAAGCTCCGCCATTAACGTACGCGGAAGCACTACGTACTCCTGCACCGGCTGTTGGCTATCCGTCCCATCCGTCCACCCTGCAAACGGCGCCGTCATTCTACTCTGAGTAACCGCAGTACGGCAACCCACCCCTTACACGGAAATCCAGTGTATGGAGTGCTCCCGACAACCGACCTCTATGTTGTCACTGTGGTGAACCAGGTCACATCTACCGTGAGTGTGCCTACAGGCACATGGGTCTTCCTGGCTTTCATGCGGATGCTCGTCGACCCAGAGATGGTGAGCGGCCCCGTGCTATCACCGAATACTTGGCAAGCCAACGATCCTCAACCTTTCCACGTTGCCAATCCCGCTCACCGTCTCCACGGCGTTCCACGTCACCTGGCCAACAATCGACCTTCGCGAACGTCCTTGCAGGAAGATCGCCTAGATCCACAAGCCCGCACCGGGGAAACTAAGAACAGCGACCTCTGGGGGTGAGGCCGCTGTTGATTGACCGTTACAAGATCCTCCCCCGATCTGCCTGCCGACATCCGACGACATTCTTTCACCGATGTGTGCCATCGACGACGACGACGTATGCCATCGACGACGCAAGCAACATCGGTCTTGGTGCAGTGCTCGTCCCGTGGCAAGACGGCGCTGAACGTCCCATCGCTTATACTAGTCGCATTCTGTCATCTGCAGAAACTAACTACTTGACCACGGAGAAGGAATGTCTTGCTGTTATTTGGGCGATAACAAAGTTCCGACCGTATCTGTATGGCCGTCCATTCAGAGTAGTTACGGACGATCATGCCCTCTGTTGGCTGGCCGATCTCAAGGACCCTTCAGGGCGCCTCGTGAGGTGGAGCTTACGCCTTCAAGAGTTTGAGGTTACAGTCGTCTACAAGTTGGGCCGCAGGCATACTGATGCTGATTGCCTTTCGCGCGCACTCCTTGCGACGACATCGAGTGACGATGATACCGATGGTCATTTTCTTTGTGCAGTCAGTGAATCTGACTTGGCCCAACAACAGTAGAATGATTCAGAGATCCGACAACTTATCAAATACTTTCAAGGTCACAGCTCGAGTCCACCATCGGCATTCGCACGTTCAGGGTCATTTTGTTTCCGCAACGACATCGTCTACAAAAAGAACTTCCAACCTTATGAGACTGAATACCTCCTCGTCGTTCCACCAGGGCTACGTGCTGACATTTTAACTGCCTGCGACGACGAGCCTTCGATGATTGATATGTGGGGATTAACGTCCCGAAACCACCATATGATTATGAGAGACGCCGTAGTGGAGGGCTCCGGAAATTTCGGCCACCTGGGGTTCTTTAACGCGCACCCTTATCTGAGCACACGGGCCTACAACATTTCCGCCTCCATCGGAAATGCAGCCGCCGCATCCGGGATTCGAACCCGCGACCTGCGGGTCAGCAGCCGTGACGACGAGGCCTTCCTGCGGCCACCTAGGCATCGCACGTACCCTTGCCTGGATTCGGACTCGCTACTACTGGCCAAAGCTCACCCAGGATGTCAAGCATTACGTTAAAACGTGCAATCATTACCAGTGCCGTAAAGCCCCACCTGTGCGCCCTGCTGGTTTATTGCAGCCTGTTGCACCCCCGTCACAACCGTTTGAACGAATCGGCATGGACTTGCTTGGGCCCTTCCCGAAGTCACATGATGGCAACCGCTGGATTGTAGTCGCTACTGACTATTTAACCAGGTACTGCGAAACGAAAGACCTACAACGAGGCACCGCCAATGAGATTGCGTATTTTTTCATCAACAACATCGTCCTCCGCCATGGAGCACCAACAGTTCTTATCACAGACCGTGGAAGATCCTTTACAACCCAATTGATGCAAGACGTCACAAGACTTAGTGGAACAGCTCATCGCAAAACGACCGCATACCATCCACAAACCAATTGTCCGACGGAGAGATTAAACAAGATGCTCGCTGACACGCTATGTACGTACGTCGACCGCGATCACAAAAATTGGGATGCAATTTTGCCATACGAAAGGTTCGCTTACAACACTGTGGTTCAAGAGACTACGGGTTTCACTCCCTTCCGGTTGCTTCACGGCCGAGAAGCGATTACGATGCTTGATGCCATGCTCTTGCCTGACATGAGCGATATTCCTACTGCTGCGAACAACTTTATCTGGCTCGCCGACGTGGCCCGCCAGCTTGCACTCGAGCGTATCCGAAAACAACAACGAATCGACTCGCAGAGGTACAACTCCCGTCATCGCCATGTTATTTACCAACCCGGTGATCTGGTCTGGCTATGGATCCCCGTTCGCCAAAGGGGCCGCTCGGAGAAGTTACTTCACCGCTACTTCGGTCCTTATAGAGTACTACAGCGCCTCACAGATGTCAACTACGAAATTCTGCTTGAAGACACAGCTAAGCGATCCCGATGTTCCCAGCAGGCCGACATTGTTCATGTGTCACGGAGGAAGCCACACTACCCCCGAGCCACCTGACACTGCTTCATCATGCGTCTTTGTGCGTGTACGCGATTACTTTAACTTTTAATCGGCATTGGTCATCGGGGTGGTACTTTTTTTTTGAAGGAGGAGGGGGGATAATGCCACAGGCATGGAACGAGGTTTAGCCATGCCAATGCGAGTATGTGTCATGGTGTGAAAAAAAGAAGAGGACGCTTGGTGTGCTCGTGCTCTAACGTTCGGTTCGGCTCGACGTCCAGTGCTGCTTCTGTGAACAGACGTTGTGGTCGTTCTGTAATCACGTGACAATATGATTACGAGAGACGCCGCAGTGAAGGGCTCCGGAAATTTCGACCACCTGGGGTTTTTCAACGTGCACCCAAATCTGAGTACACGGGCCTACAACATTTCTGCCTCCATCAGAAATGCAGCCGCCGCAGCCGGGATTGGATCCCGCAACCTGCGGGTCAGCAGCCGAGTACCTTAGCCACAAGACCATCATGGCGGGGCGCCCAGAAGAGCTGAGTTACGTGGCTTTGCGTATATAGATATCCGGGAGCGTAAAACATCACTGATTGAAAAATTTGGCGTTATTGCATGAATTCATAACATTTTTGCTTTGGAAGATTTGTGGTAAGCAGTGGTTCTCTTCCTTCCACTCACCCTCCATTCTCTTGCAGGGTGGCTTCCATTCTTTCTGCCTTGGCAAAATAGCGAATGTGCCCTGTGTGGCATATATATATATATATATATATATATATATATATATATATATAATTGCAGGGAATAAATTCTTGGACGCCGGTAAATAGTATGAAAAAACAAGGAGACACACGTTGAAAAACGGAAAGGTTTCTTTACGTTTCGGCCGTAGGACCGGCCTTCGTCAGAATAACAGATGTAACAGTGTATATATATATATATATATATATATATATATATATATATATATATATATATATATATATATTGATACGCGTATGAAACTGTCACCCCGACACAGCTGAATTGGCACCCAAATGAAGAAGACGACAATGTGGTTGTAGTGGGTTGGACTCTCGAGCTTCTCCCGTTGGCCTGCATGACTGTGCACTCTTTAAGCCGTTAGCAAGACCAGCTCTCGGTGAATAAATCTTCCCCGTAACATCTTTTGGTGGAAGGTGCGGGTTCTTCACACAACCCGGCTCTGGAACTCCGCAGTGGACGCCAGCTTTCTCCAGCCGCGATGCCTGAAACTGGCACTCAGGCCTCGCCATCCGCGCCGGCTCCATCACCTGTGATTCCCCCCATCTTCTCGACCCTGGCACGTTTTCCTGGACGGACAGCACGAACGTCGAAGAATGGCTCGCATTATTTGAGCGCGTCAGAAATCACTACAGGTGGGACGAAACGCTTATGCTGGCAAATATTCTGTTCTACCTAAGGGGTACAGCACGCGCCTGGTATGAGACGCATGAAGAAAAATTAACCAGCTGGGACACATGCAAGCAAAAGCTTCGCGATTTGTTCGGTCGGTCAGTTGCTCGTCAGATGGCAGCCAGGCAGGACCTTGCGTCGCTTGTTCAATCATCGACGGAGTCGTACGTCACGTACATCCAAGACGTACTGGCACTGTGCCGGAAGACGGACAAAAACATGTGCGAGGCGGACAAGATCAGCAACGTGTTGAAAGGCATTGCTGATTATGCTTTCAACATACTAATGTGCAAGAACTGCACCACTGTCGACTCCATCATATCCGAATGCCGACGATTTGAACAAGCAAAAAGCAGGCGAATCACCCACCACATCGCGAGACTACCAAACACTGCTGTGACTTCGTCTTGCGAGGATTCTGCAGCACCCCGTTCACTTGCGCCTCCTACCAATATCGCAAGGATTGTTCGCCAGGAGCTGGAAGCCATGGCACCCGCTTCCTATCAGCCCCCTGCGCAAGACCACTGGGCAACAGTCTCGCTCATTCAAGCCGTCGTACGCCAGGAGTTTGCTAACCTGGGCGTCCCGGTTCCCCAGCCGCAGCCCATGAGCACTCCTGTCCACAACGCTGACCACCACTCTGCCCCACTTGTCGCTGCGGCAGCTTCGACTCCTCGGTTTCCACCACGCTACCGAAATCCATCTGAGTGGCGTACGCACGATGATCGACCCATCTGTTTTTCTTGCTCTCGAGTTGGCCACATCTCCCGCCATTGTCGCAACAGGGGGTATTTCCGGCCAAGCTTTGGTAATGTCGACCGCCGTCAGGACCGTGGACACTATTCGCAACCCGGTTTTTCGGATGACCATATTCAGGACTCTTCAGCTCGCCGTTCATCTCCACGCTCCGAACCGTGCTACGCTGATGTCGTCGCCCAAAGAAACTGGTCAAGCCGCTCGCCGTCACCTCAGGGTCGGCCGTCACGCTCCCCTCAACGCCGCCGCTCTCCGTCACCGGCTTATTCTGGCCATTCCCCGGGAAACTGACGAGTGCAGCTCCTGGAGGTGGCACTGCGTTGACGACTCGGAACGAAAACCCTCAACCGGCTACAATTTCAAGACGCAATTTACTTCGGGTGTTCGTTGATGGCCACGCCGTTACTGCTCTAATTGACACTGGTGCCCAAGTATCTGTTATGAGTTCTACACTTCGATCTCGCCTGAAAAAAGTTCTCACACCAGCTATGTTCTCTACTGTTCGAGTTGCTAACGGAAGTCGAACATCGGTGCTTGGTATGTGCACTGCCCGCGTTACTGTTGCTGGCCACCACACTTCCGTTCTCTTCACAGTCCTCGATGCTTGCCCACACGACGTCATCCTTAGAATTGACTTCTTAACCGCCCACTCCGCCCTCATCGATTGTTCTACCGGTATCTTACGGCTCGAATTGCCTTTGCGCTCCGATTTCACCCCTCCAAGTCGCACTCGGCTACGATCCATGGAGTCTCTACGGCTACCGCCCCAGGCTTCTATGTACGTTCCTCTGTCGCCCTTCCCGTCCGTTCCTGATGGAGACTATCTGGTAGCTCCCCTCATTGATTTGACCCTTACGCACCACATCGCACTACCACATACTATAGTGATTGTTGCTAACAACACGGTGCTACTTCCAGTTCTGAACTTCTCTACGTCGACCCAAGTTCTTCCCCAAGGCATCACTTTAGCCGATCTTTCCACCCTTGATGAATGTTCGATTTGTTCTTTTACACCTGACACTAAGACCATGGCGAAACCTGTCATCACGTCGCAAAATAAGGCGTTCCTCGACAAAATGATATCCAGCGACCTCTTACCTTCCCAAACTGCGGCGCTCCGGGGTGTTCTGTTTTCTTACCTGGATATCTTTGACGTCGACGACCGTCCCCTGGGCCGCACAAGTGCCGTAAACCACCGCATCGACACCGGCGACGCCAGCCCACTCCACAAACGCCCATATCGCGTGTCACATGCTGAGTGCCAAGTTATACAGACGGAGGTCGAGAAAATGTTGAGTAAAGACGTCATTGAGCCTTCATCGAGTCCTTGGGTGTGGTCTTAGTTAAAAAGAAGGACAACACCTGGCGCTTTTGCGTCGACTATCGCCACCTGAATCGGATCACCAAGAAGGACGTTTATCCTTTACCCCGAATCGATGATGCGCTCGACTGCCCCCACGGCGCCAACTATTTCTCGACCCTTGACCTTCGATCCGGATACTGGCAAATTTCGGTCGACGACCGCGACCGCGAGAAGACAGCATTCATCACACCCGACGGCCTTTACCAATTCAAGGTCATGTACCGAACGGCCCCTTCCAGCCGTGAGTCAAGTCTACACCATGAAGACGACGTCGACGCCAACCTCGATCAGCGAGCTAGCCGCAGGCCACATGTGTTAGATCAAGAATACGGCGCTTTACCCGATCAGGCACGTAAACCGAAGGTCACGACCCCTAAGCTACAACTATGACGGACCCCATGCTAACGCTCACCACCGTCGTAAGGCAGCAGCTAAGGGAGCTACCGGAATTGCGTAGATTATCATTTGAATACTCCGAGACCTTGCTGGAGATCTACGACCGAGTGGCCGCCTTCAACCAGTGGACTCAGAAGAGAAGCTGCATGGAAGCCGCATTGCATCCAGCTCTACTTGGAGAACGCAGCAAACACCTGGTTCGAGAACAGGGAGTCTACCATGATAACATGGGACATCTTCTGGACCAGCTTTCTTGTCGTGTTCGTAAGCGCCATCAGAAAGGAAAGAGCCCCTGCTCTTTCCTTTCACGGGCGCAGCTTCCAAACGAAAGCGTCACAATATTTGCGGAAGAGATGACCAGTCTGTTCCGACACACTGACCCTGACAAGACCGAGGCGAAGAAAGCCCATTTGCTCATGCGAGGAGTGAAGCACTACCTCTTCATTGGGCTCGTGCGGAACCTACCCAAAACAGTTCAACAGCTTGTCTCAGAGGCTACGACGTTCGAAAAGATAAAATGCGCACCCGCAGTACGATCGCTGTTCGATGGAAGACAGTGCAGCTATTCGAAGCCTCGGCTCCGACAAGATGTGTGAAACAAATCGACAGTTCGTACGGGGAGAGCTACGGAAGCTCTTACCTTCGTCGCAGCTCCAAGTACACTAAATTTCCTACATTGTCCGAGAAAAAGTTCGGTGATTGCTTGGATTTTCCTAAGCAACACAGCCTCAGGCGGAAGACATGAGCTACGCTGCTGCAGTCCACCGCCCGTTCCACCTCCGCGACAATGCCAGGGCGCCGCACAACCGCATAACCGTCGCCACGTCGCTATCGCCGCCGCCACAGCCGTACCATTCGCCTGCATGAAAGCGCAGTGCGCCAAGAAAAACCAACGTTTCGCGTGCCCCTGACATCCGCCCGCTCTGCTACCACTGCGGGGAAGCAGGCCCCACCTACCATCACTGCCAGTGTCGCCAGATGACCATGCGTAGAATGGCCGTCAAAGCGCCACATCCTCAGCTCGGCTGGAGACATGACATCGCCGACTACCTCGCAGGAGTACAAGAGACGGCCTGACGATCAAGAGACATCCTGACGATCTTTTATATCTCCTTCGCCAGGGCACTACAGGTCACCGAACCACAGCCAGAACGCCGGCCGTTTTCAGAGACGATCTCCGAGCCCTTACTCAGAATTCTAAGGGCAGCAACTGAGGAAGGTGTGGTTGCTGCGACGAACTACCGAAGGTCTTCCGTCGCCGCCGCTGATGATGACGACGTGATGAAATATCAAAAACCTGCCGCACCACAAACGCACTTCCAACGTCGAAACATCGCGGCCAGAAGATGCAACGTGGAATCAGTGGAGTAAACCGATGTAGCCGTGTAGCCGTGATGCGATGCCGACACCCGACCGCAACGCGAGACGGCGAACAAGTGATCTCGACGTCCTCATCACCGGTCACAACGTCAGCGCACTCGTCGACACTTCAGCAGGCTATTTCGTCATAAGTGGGGCATTTGTCGTAGAGCTGAAGAAAGTGAGGACTATTTGAAATGAACTCAAAATACGGACTACTGGAGGCGAGCTGATAACACCGGTTTGAGTTGGCACGCCAGAGTTGCAATCAACAACTGCACTTAACCAGCGAGCTTTGTTATTCTACAACAGTGCTTCAGAGACGTGAGACTTGGGGTGAAATTCCTAAATAGCGATAGCGCCATCACCTACCTGAGGTCGGAATCGATAAAACTGACTTCAAAAAAAGCGTTGCCCTACACGGCGCCAGACAAGCACACATCAATTGAATTAGAAGAACATGTCACCGTACCGCCTTGCTCCAGCGTCGACATTTCCGTCGGCACTAAAAACGCCCACAACCCCGAAAGTCTAATCGAGGGAGATCAGCACCTGCTCTTAAATCGTCAGATTTGCGTCACAAGAGGCATAGCCGAGCTGCCTGACGGAAAAGCGAAGGTGGTGTTGACAAAGTTTAAGGCACGAATATAGGCACCTCAACGTTGGTATGATCGTCACCTACACCGACAAATTCTTGGACACCAGCTTTCAGCGTTAGCGATGCTGCCGAAGCTACTTTGACAAATCAAAGTCCCCAACCAGATTTCAATGACTACCCGAGTCTTCCATAGTGCGAGAAGGACCAGCTTAAACCCTTCACCTGCAATTCAAGGACTGTATCTCGTCATCATCGAGAATTTGACGAACCCCAGTCACGAAACATCGCGCCATAACAGAAAAAAGTGCCCGACCAGGTCGACAGAGCCCGTACGAGTTTCGACACGCCAACTCAATGCACTGAAGAAGCAAGTCGACGAAATGGTACGCGATGACATCAATCAACCGTCCAACAGTCCGTGGCCGTCAGCTGGGGTATTAGTGAAGACGTTGGACGGTACACTACGTTTTTGCATCGATTGGCACGAAGGAGCCACCACGGCGGGTGCACGCGTTAAAGACAGCCAAAGCAGCTATAAAGAGGTGAAGTGCTCAGCTCATCGCTGGTACTTATTTTTCTTTCATAGTGCAATAATTAGTATTTATCGAAACGTCTTTAAATATAATATGAAGTATTGGTTTGGAAGACAATTATTAGGCCCGAGGAACCGGTAGCCGACAGCGACGATGAACAAACCAAGATGATAATGTACAGATCAAGAGGATGTGTATACTAAATGCCCACACTAATTCCCCCCCCCCCCCCCCGCGTGAAAGCAGCCAGCCTGGCCGCGGAGAGTCAAGTGGACAAAGAACATCGTATGAAAAGCTTCATACGGGAGACAAACGATCTTAGTAGTTCGATAACGGTAATCTGCTGGGGCTACAAGTGGCGTCACGTGATAACTCACTGGCGAAGTCTCTTCGAGAACTCTATACGGCCCGATAAACCATGGCCGAAATTTGTCGCACAAGCAAGATGTGCGAATAGGCGTCATGAGGAGCATTCGTCTCCAAGTAGAAAGGATACAGCACGATGCAGTTCATCGTAAATTAGCTTTCTCTCTTGCTGTCGGGCTTCAATTTTATACAAGCGCGTTGGTGACACGGGGACACGGGTGAGTCGTAAAACGTGTTCCACTGAAGCGGATGGAGATGAATTCACGTGGCAGGTGAAGAAAGGGACGTCCACGAAGAAAGTACGGAAGGGTTCATTAATTATAGGTAAAATGGTGAGTAGCTGTTTGTCCGCTGAATGGCCGTATTGTAGGCGAAAGTGATGAATGGTAGACCTACGTCCCAGTTATTGTGGTCTTGTTGATTATAAGCGGTGATCATGCCAGCAAGGGTGCGGTGGAATCATTTAGTAAGGCCGTTAGACTGCGGATGATAACCAGAGGCCGTCTTGTGAGTTGTGCCGGAGGCGTGAATCAGTTCGTTCACTAGTTGTGAGAGGAAGGCTCTTCCACGGCCACTGAGCATTACACGTGGAGCACCATGGCGCAGTAAATTGGCTAGGAGGATGAACTCGGCCATTTCAGAAGCTGAATCGGTAGAGACAGATGCCGTCTAGGCGTAGCACGTCAAATAGTCAACGGCTGTTGCTATCCACCGGTTTCCAGCAGCACTAACTGAAATGGGGCCATAAAGAACGACGCCGACAACTTAGAGTGGTGTCACTGGGCATGTAAGAGGCTGTAGTGTACAGGTGGGAGAAGATATTGGTAGTTTTATACATTGACAGGTGGTGTAGGACCTGACGTACCGAGCTACGCAAGCGGTAAGGCCTGGCTAATAAAACCGACTTCTAGGGCGATCGTAGGTTTCATTGTAAACAAGGTGACCAGCAGTAAGATCGTCATAAAGCCCTCTGAGGACTTCAGACCAAAGCGATCGGGGCTGAACAGGAATCTAGCGCTGACCGCCAGGATGGTATATTTGGCGGTACAGCACCGAGTTGTTCAGTTTGAATTGCGAAAGTTGGCGACGGAGTCTCGCATTAGGTGGACGGGAACTGCCAGTGAGGTAACCTATAATACGCCGACAGTACAGGTCAGCCAGCTGTCGAGAAGGAAAATCGTGGTGGTTGTCCGAAGGCAGATGGTCTACAGAGGCAATAGAGGGAACCGCCGAAGACGTGGACTCTGAGGGTGTGTTGTGCAAAGTGATTGCGGAAACGGCGAGTGGAGCCGCTGGTAGTGTGCAGCGACAAAGAGCGTCGGCGTCACTATGCTTTCTGCCACACTTGTATACAACGTCAAAATCATACTCTTGGAAGCGAGAAATCTAGCGGCCGAGGCGTCCCGACAAGCTCTCGAGTGTCGAAAGCCAACATAAGGCATGGTGGTCAGTTGGAATGGTGAAATGGTGGCCGTGCAGATAGGGACAAAATTTCTGCGCTGACCAAACGATGGCGAGGCACTCCTGGTTGATGACAGTGTAGTCCTTTTCGGCTGCGCAGAGAACGCGGCTGGCGTATGCAAAGACCCGCTCTCGCGAAGTCCTAAACCACGGCCGCCATCTTCTGTGTGCAGACAGGTCGTTGCAGCATCGTTAAAATGAGAAAGTACAGGGTCGGTTGTGAGGGCATGTCGGAAGCCGATTTAAATTCCCTGAGACCAGTCAAAGGGCATACTAGAAGCAAGTATCTTATGGAGAGGTGTGGCTATAGAGGAAAAGTTTCCCATGAATCGCCTAAAGTAAAAGGCGAGACCAAGGAAACTTCGCGAATTTTTCCGCTTGTCAGAGTGAGGAAAGTGAAGCACCGCAACAGTTTTATCAGAGTCTGGATGAATTCCGTCCTTGATCTCGACATGACTGAGGACCTTGATAGATTTGCTGGCGAAATGACACTTCTTGGTGTTAATTTGATGACCAGTGTCCACAAGACAAGTCAGGACCTCGTCCAAGCGTTGCAGATGTTGAGGAAACGTCGATGAAAAAACAGCAATGTTGTGGAGGTACCATAGGGATGTCTTTCATTTCTGGCCAGGCAACACGGTGTCGATCATGCGCTCGATATCAGCGGGTGCATTAGATAGACCAAACGGCATTACACTGAATTCTATAAGCCATCCGGGGTTGCAAACGCAGTTTTTTCTTTATCATCTTTATGCATGCGGATTTGCCAATAACCAGAACGCAAGTAGAGGCTCGAAAAGAATTCAGCACCTTGTAAGAAATCGTGGGCGTCGTCGATGCTTGGCTTAGGGTATACGTCCTTTCTAGTTATCTTACTGAGTGCCCGGTAATCGACGCAACGTCGTACTGAACCATAGTTTTTACGCACCAGAACGATAGGAGAGGAACAAGGACTGGTTGAGGGTCGGATGACCTCCCGTTACAGCATATAGTCTACGTTCTCCTAATTGATTTTTCGTTGGGCTAGAGAAACGCGGTATGGACGGCGGTGCACAATGGATGTTCCGTCGGTCTCCATACGATGTGCTGTAGCGGCAGTCTGGCCTAGGGTGGATGAATAGACATCAAAACAGTTTGCATGCTTTTCCAACAAATCAAGCCGCTGCTGCTTCTGTGAGTCTGTCAAGTCTCTGCTGAAGGTTGCTGTAAAGGCTGAGGAAGCAGCATGATCGGCAGAATCGCCTTTAGAGAAGAGAGCGGTAAGAGGCACGACGCACACAGGCTCCAGATCGGCAACGCTGGTGACAGTGGTGCTCCACGGCAGTAAAATGCTATCTTGTGTGGTGTTCGTTGCAGCGAGGACAGCTGATTCATTGCTGAAGCGAGTGACTCCTGATGCGAGGGCAACGCTAGGGCGAACGGAGTGACCAAAATCTCACCAGAGTCAACGTTGTTGGACAAAACTGAAACTAATTGCTGTTCGTGTTCTGAAAGCTCGATGTCTGCAGCAGCGATGAGTCGGAGTGGCCTGTAGGTTATGTCGGTGAGCAAGTGGTCTTTGTCAATAAGATGAACGACAAGTTGTGCACAACAAGTAGCCGAGGCAGATGAAAGAAAGTCCCAGCCTAAAATGAGTCGGTGGGAGCACGGGGATAGCACACCAAATTCTATATGGTGAAGAATGTTGGTGATTAGCACACGGGCAGTACAGAGAGCAGAAGGGCAAATTGTTGTTCCCTGGGCTGTAACTAGTGTTGGTCCATCATGAGGCATCGCGACTTTTCAAACAGGGGCACACAAACCAGCATGAATAATCGAAAACATAGCCTCATTGTCCACCAAAAGCATCAGCGTACACTACCTCAACAGTGACTGAAATCATATTGTATGGACGCGCTGGAGGAATTGGAGCCTTGTGTGGGAATGCAGCCTGTCCTCCAAAAACGGCATCGCTTAGTTTTCCGGACGACGTTCAAAAGCGAGGGAGGCAGGCTGAAGCGGAGAAGAGGAGTGACGGTAGGGCGACGGTGAACGGTGTCGGGTTTATCGATTACTACTGCGCAGTTCACCCGATGCTGGCGGAGATGGAGACTAACGGGGCGGTGACAAATAACGGCGGCCCTGGTACAAGGCTCCTTCGGTATAGTCCCGTTCGCGTATGTCGTACCCTCGATGCGTGAAATGTGACCGCGATAGCCGTAATAATAGCTTGTAGGGCGAGTCGATCAATAAAGAGGGTAGTAGCTTGCGTTAACTGCACCGTGATAGAGAGCAGTCAGAGGGACAGATGGAGGCTCAGGCGGTGGTGGTGGAAAGCTCGTGGGGGGTGCGGCAGCAACCGACGCGTACGATGGTGGCGGCGACGTCAAGCTGACGGTGCCTGATGGTGCGGCGGCACCATGCGAGAATGATGGGAGAGTGCGAGCTGCAATGGGCTGCAGGTGGGCCATATGGGTCGTGGACGTTAGCTCCTCTCTGATGACATCCCGTAATGGCGTTGAAGAAGACTGAATGGTACACAGTGAACGTAGGGAGAATTCCATTGACTGTAATTTTTCGCGTATAATCGCACTTATCGTGTGTCGTAGGTCCGGATCCACCGTAATACTGGCCACGTCACTGTCCGATTGTAGGCACATAGACTCAGGTTCGTGGAGGCGCTGACAGGTTGTCGCAACGTCAGCAACGGTAGCCGAATTCTGCATTGCAAGGGCATCGAATGCGATGGGTGCAATCCCCCT
Organism: Rhipicephalus microplus; assembly: GCF_043290135.1. NCBI lineage: Eukaryota > Metazoa > Arthropoda > Arachnida > Ixodida > Ixodidae > Rhipicephalus > Rhipicephalus microplus. The sequence goes on along the minus strand of NC_134700.1, from coordinate 116,338,660 downwards.
AAGAAGCTGCCACACCTTGTCTGACTCTGTCATTGATGGATCAACCCGGCGGCAAAGTGAAAGAACTTCCTGGATGTAGGATGTATACGACTCCCCGATGTGCTGCTTCCAAGCTGCAAGAGCTTTCGTTGCGAGAGCTGAACGAACAGCTGGTGTGCCAAAGACATGGCGAATCTGATCTTTCAAAACTGGCCAGTCGGGGATGTCGATGAGGTGGTCGAAGAACCACGTCTTCGCGACATCCGTGCGGTAGAATGAGACGTGAGTGAGTTTGTAGGTGTTATCCTACCCGGTTCGCAGCACCGACACGTGGAAATCGTCCAGCCATTCTTCCACATCTTCCCCGCACATACCAGCGAAGGAATGGGGTTCACGCTAGAGGCTGTTAATGACTTGAGAAGGCGTGGCACATGGTGGCAGAGTGGGAATGACTGCAGCACCAACCTCATCTTGCTGCGACATACTTTCCGGACACCTCACCCAAGCGTTGTCCTGAACGTAGCTCTAGGGGATAAAGCGGTCTAGATGACGACGGGGGATCGAACAGCACCCTCCACCACGTATGAAGTCTTGGTTTGGAGGTTCTTTATTAGGCCCGAGAAGCCGACAGCAGACAGCTATGATGAACGAACCAGGATGATAATGTACAGATGAAGAGGATGTGTTTACTAAATGCCCACAGTATGTCTATGGCTATGCTCTATAGGAAGCCTACTTTCATCAGAACGATCGTTTGCAAAGATTGCAAATGCAGCTTCAGTGACCCGTTGGTAGGTTCGGCGTACCCTGCGCACTACACCGACCAAAGAAGGGCCGAATTCCGAGAATCGAGGAAGAAAATACGTGCACGGAGGTGATTGTCGCTACTTTCCAGATCAAGGGGCTTTTGACCGCAGTATAGAGCTCCTGTATGTTGCCACGTCCCTGCACAAGTCTTGTTATCACCACGTTACACTGTACGTAATTCTCAGCGCAAACCGTGCATGCGCTGTTCGAGAAGCTTCGGTGCTGCAGCAGATCATTTTCTTAGGATTCCGCCCACTTGATTAGCAATACAGATTATTCTGGAAACCACGTCGCCGCTAGAAATATTTCTAGAATATTTGATGAAAAGAGTATAAATGCCGGCACGCTTCACCGCTTGTCTGTTGTTGACCAACGGCCGACACTCCATTCGCCGCTATCAGGGCAAGTCTGTTACTGTAACCCGACTTGTCGTTTACCAGGCACAGGTTTGCCCAAATAACAGTTTGATCTGACAACCCAGCCTCCCGCCTTCATCCACGTCACGATTCCATGACATCTGGTGGAGGTACTGGGTACACGGCGTGACGAGGGCGTCTGGTACATCAAGGAAGCACCATGGCTTCTTTTCGCTAGCTAACTTTAAGGACCTCTCAGTTTGCCTTGAACGGTGCAGTCTGCTACTTCAGGGTTTCGACGTTAACATCGTTTAAAAGTCCGGACGAAAGCACTCTGATGCTGACTGCCTGTCCCGTGCCCCCGTTGACCCACCACCGCCGAATGACGATGACACCAACTACTTCTTAGAAACTTCAAGCGTCGATGACTTTGCCGAGCGACAAAGGGCCGACCCTAAAATAAAGGGCCTTGTGGAATACCTCGAGTGTAATGCTGCCGCCATTCCAAAGGTATTCAAGCGAAGACTGTTATTGTTGTTCTTGTGGAACGGTATCCTTGTCAAGAAAAACTTCTCCCCTCATCGGACAAATTTCTCACAGTAGTACCTCCAGCATTAGGTCCAGAAATTCTGGATCCTCTGCATGATGACTCGACGGCTGGACACCTTGGGTTTTCCCGTGCGCTGGCGAGGATACAAGAGAAGTACTTCTGGCCCCGCCTTACGACCGACGTAATCCACAATGTGAAAACCTGCCGAGACTGCCAGCGGCACAAGACACCGCCGACAAAGCCAGCAGGCTTCGTCCAGCCGATGAAACAATGTCGCCGACCGTTCTAACAAATTGGGTTGGATCTACCGGGGCCGTTTCCGACGTCCAATTACGGAAACAAATAGATCGTCATAGCTACGTACTACCTCACCCGCTACGCGGAAACAAAGGTTCTCCCTAAACGTAGGGCCGAAGAGGTAGCCAAGTTCTTCATTTAGAAAATCGTCCTTCGTCATGACACCCCAGAGGTTCTCATCACAGATTGAGGTACAACCTTTACTGCTGATTTGACTGAGGCGACCTTGAGACATAGCCAGACAACCCACCACTGCACCAAGTTTCCAACCACAAGTCCCTTCCACAAGTTTTGTTATCACCCCCTTACACCGCACGTAATTCTCAGCGCAAAGCGCACATGCATTGTTAAAGAAGCGTCAAGACTGCAGTAGATCATTTTGTTAAGATTACGCCCCCTTCGTGAGGAATACAGATTATTTTGGAACCTACGTCGCCCCTAGTGATAACGCTAGAATATTCAATGCCAAGTGTAAAAGTGCCGACACGCTGTTCGATGGCTGACGCTCCGCTCACCGCTATCAGTGCAAGTCTGCTACGGTAACCAGACTTTCTATTTACAGGGCACAGGTTCACCCAAGTAAACAGTTTGATCTGACAATACAGTGTCCTGCCTTCAGCCACGTCACGACCCCATGGAAATATACTACGTTTAACCATGCACAGCGAAGAAGAGGGTGCACAGGTCTCACCACCGAAAGCGCTCGCCATCCACCTGGAAGCTATAAAGGGACGTTGTCGTTTTCTGGCTCGTTAGCTGTCATCTGGATATATATATATATATATATATATATATATATATATATATATATATATATATATAATTTATAATTATATTTATATATATATATATATATATATATATATATATATATATGTGTGTGTGTGTGTGTGTGTGTTACAATGTACATATACAAGTTATATTTTTTAAAACAAAATGTCCCCCTGCCTGCCAACACTTTTGACACTTAAAAAAAGACAACTACAATTATAATACAAAACATTGTCATAAGCTTGCAGGCTTCCAATGGCGTTTGAAAAGCAGCACAATTTAAGCTGTCGATACAGAATGAGAATTGGTTGCAGTGAATTTACGCAGATTAACTGAGGGGGTATATATATATATATATATATATATATATATATATATATATATATATATATATATATATATATTATATAACTGGCACTTTTTAATATGTTTAACATGACCACTTCGGCGTAGAGGTCATGACTCGAATGTACACGCGTTCCTTTAGCTAGGCTCCCTAGCTGCCTCCTTATATTATCAGCTCTTCGAGCATGCATAAAAGAAGCACAGTAAGCACTGAAGCACGCGGTTAAAACAACATAAGCCTTTCAGAAAGCTTAATAGTTATCTTCTGCAAAACTGGCATGATAAAATTGAGTCTTCACCAGTATAAATGTTGTAACAATTTTACTGATACTCAGATTTCTCATGAAACAATCGAGCACGTGTGGACTCATATGAGGAACAGTGCTCCGGATATCGTTGAGACAGCCAAAAAAACAACGGCGTGATATAAATGCGGTTTTGGTACCTCGCCTCTCCTTGTAGTTCGGAAGAAGCTACTTTTAATGTAGCTCTGCTTTAGTGAGAAGCTAGGCTGATCCGTGCAAATTTTGATTGTACATTTTTTTGTTGCAGGCCCTTGAAACAGTGAATGTTTTGACGCAGTTTTGGCGTGCCTGTATATTCACTCATGCACTATGACAAGTAGCATTTGTACATACACAGAATAAAGTTCAGAATTGTATTGAACGCCCTGAAAATGAGCAATTACACGCTTCCGCAGGCTACGGTGCGCGCGCCCCCAATGCAGACGCTCCTGGGATATTCAGTACCATGTGACTGCACTGCTGCCGCCATTGTAACCCGCCGAGGAAAAAGGCGAGATGCGGCGCGGCCGCCTCGTTCATTCCACTGCCCCCTTCTAGTGCACTGTAGCGGTGGGGCATATTATTAGGGACTACACTACGCCTTTGCGCTGCTGCAGAGACGAAAAAATGCTTTTGAACTCCTGTGAAACAGTCCCGCAAAGATGTGTTTCTTGTTTTTACGCGGGTCGTTGACACGCCAGGCACGTCGAGTGGCGATCGACGATAGGCTTGAGCAAGTCGCCCGAAAAAAATAGGGCGCGGCTTCGTGGCGTAACTATGGTTGCTGACCAGGTAAGATGGCGAACCTCTGCGCAACTCTGCTCCCGTAGGGAGCACATAAAATGACTCTAGAACGCCATTTTTTTGCAGCGCCATCGCACGGTATTTAGCAAAAGGGTCAGTGTCCTTCGAGACTTTAGTAAAAACAGGACTCGAAACGAGATTTCACCTATCGTGAATTTTGTAGCTATACGTCGCAAGGAAAGCTAGATTCAAGAAATAAGGGAAAATCAAAAAAGCTGCAGCAAATGATCCCACCACTCACAGCTCGGTTGAATCCTTGGCCTTCTGAGTGGAAAGCGAGTGGGAAGTCTACCAGTGCACCACTTCAGTGGAGCCGCACGTAACTCTTAAACGATGACACATTACAGGCTACCGATCGCAGCACCACAAGTGACTAGGTCTCATTTGACTTCATTTTCTGTACATAAGTGCTGCGGCTATACCAAAAAAATTCCTGCTTTAGTGCACCATAGCATTCTTTGAGTTTTCAGGTGATTTAGACAGTAAAAAAACGTTGGTGATGAACAAATGCTACTATGCAATGGCGTCACTCCTAGGGTGTGCTGATATACTGAGACAACAGCAGCTCATTCCTTAACAACAATAAAAAAGTGCGAATTCCGTAAGCAGACTTAGCTCTAGAAATTTCAATGTTATTTTAGTTATCACGCTAACTAGAAGATAAAAACAAAAAAACAGCCGTACTTCAAATCTCGATCTGTGTGCTCCGAGGCGTCGTAGCTCTGAGTCATCAGTGGGAGTTGCTCAATGCAGCTGATCAACACTTGAATGTCCCAGCACTCGTAGGTGTTCAGGAGCGCTACGCAAAAAAAGAGAAAAAAGAAAACAGGCTGAAGTAATTTACTAAAATAAAATCAGAAGTAATGTACACACAGTCATACAGTGAATGCCGGTAGGCGGAAGGCTTGATGGTGGTTTTTGGAAAACATGGATCACCGCAATATGTTCTGGGGGGAGGAGGGTGCCACGTGTACGGTTGTTTAGTAGCTATCTGCGTTAAACATTTTCACCTCTTGTTTTCCCCTCTTGACAGTATCGTTCGAGCTCATTCAATCTTACTAGAGTAGCTCATCCTATGAGACAATGTATCTTGTGTGAGCTTTCTTTTATAGCGATAGCTGCTACACTGATACGCTAAATGGGTTTTCGCTATCACCGCGACGTCACCAACGCAGTGATGGTCCTTATAAAGTCCAAAGTGATAACATCCTCCAACACATCGCGTGCTGTAATAAACAGGACCACACTAGAACAATAGCTTTATTACCAACTTGATGGCCTCTTCAAGCCACACTCCCATTGTGCCCATTACTGTCCAGTACAGTTCCTTACCCCAGGGAAAAAGCAACGTCCGAGCGATTTATCGGCGGCAGAGGAAAGGTGGATCGTAACAACAATATACGCATTTGACATGAACAACATTGCGCTGCCGGCGGTGTTTATCCGAAAATGGTCCTAAGGATTAAAAATATAATTCACGAGAGACGTTTGCTTCACAACATGGTGGCGACCCTGGCACTTCAAAACAAACTTTGGTGACAGTGCAGGGCTTGTGGCAGGCACCAAAAGCTACACTAGCAAGCGAGGGTCTTGTGAGTGAGTGAGTGAATAAACTTCTATTTGGTCCGGGAAAACGCGATAAAACGCGCATCTGGCTAAGCCATTCATAGGAAGCCATGACCAAACCGAGAGGTCTAGCATGCCGGCTCGATCACGTGCACGCTGGTCGGCCAGGATTTGGTCTTCGAAGACAAGATTTCACAGGAGCGTGTCCCACTCTTCCTTATTGAAGGTCGGGCCCAGCGGCGCGCACTCCTAGAGCATGTGAGGCAAAGAAGCATCCTCTCCGCAAACCACGTAAGAACTACTCGTGTGAATTTCCGGATAGATCCCATTAAGGAACTCAGGATTAGGGTAAGAGTTGGTTTGCAGGATTCTGAGCGTAACCGCCTGCAGTCTATTCAGCTTGGTATGAGGTGGCGGGAAGAGCCTTCTTTCTAAATAATTTAATTTGACTATGTTATTGTGCGTGCTACGAGCGTCCTCGTGTCCAGGAGGAAAGGAGCCTGATCCGAGGGTAGCGCGGTCGGTAAAGTCACGCTAAGCCTCGTGGGCAGACTTGTTAATGTTCAGAGAAACCCCTTAATTGTCCCGATGTGAGCAGGGAACCTGGAGATGCTGAGTGTGGGACTGTCACCTTTTCTGGCGTTTCTCAGAATACGAATTACTTGCCGTCTTGCCCAGCCTTTTTGAAATGCCCTGACGGCTGCTTTGCTGCTTTGGGGTCACTATACACGCTCTTCTTTGACTACGTGTGAAGGAAATATTTTATTATCAGGTGACTTCAACTCCCATCATATTACATGGGGAGTATAAACTCATACGTGTGGCAGCTCGTTGTGCCGATGGACCCAAGATAATCATTTTTCTTGTCAGAATTTGGGAATCCCAACATACGTATGCAGTCATACTTCTTCAGCACTGGATTTAACTTTTACAAGCTCCACCATTATTGTTTCATCTTGTTCCGTCGCTGAGAGCGACTGAAAAAGATTAGTATCTAATGGCCGAGTGCCGTGTACGCCTGAAGAAAAGTAAGCATTTACTACTGACAAAACCTGCCCTGTTAGTATAGTTAAGCCTACTGTAAGAATTCATTGGACTTCGTCTTCCTCATCTGTCAATAACCATCATCAGTCTTCGCTTGGGCCCTCTTCATCATCGGCGCCATCTTGCTGTTGCTTGTATAAAGTGTCAGCTGAACCATGATATTTCAAGTGGTGGAAGGTGCTTTCCGATCTCTTCGACTTCTATCCATCCAAAGCCTGCTCCTGGAACTCCATTTGGGACGTCGCTTACGCCAGCAGAGCACCATGGCGCAAGAGCAAGCCCAACCGAACCACCCTCCGGCCCAACCACCCGCCGCCAACCCCAGCTCGGTCAACAACCCCTCTCGAGAGTCTCCAATCTTCTCCGGTCTGCCTGGTGAAGCTGTCGAGGACTGGCTCGACAACTATGACAGCGTAGGTGTCTAGAACAACTGAAACGAGGCATCAAAATTAGCACGCGTCCACTTTCACGTCTCTCAGGTTGCCAAGACATGGTTCCTAAACCACGAGAGCGACTTCCACGATTGTTCTTCTTTCAAAGACCAGCTTCGACTTGTTTTCGGCACACCGACCGCCCATTACGATTAATATTTCGTATAGCGGGGAGAGGAGCTTTGATGCCAGTTTGGCTTTGTGGCATGGTTTGTTCGTAATCATTGTCACTATTCCGCTACCTCTCGTAGGGCGGTCTAGTCTGAACAAATGGTAATTTTTAAAGTGAAGATTAGTATCGGGAGCAATCAAAGATTTTTGAAGTAACATTAAATGGAGATTTAGTTTATCACACAGTAAATGTAAGTCAGTAAGAGCAGCAAATAGAGAGCAACAATTCCACTGCAGACCTCTCAGGGACGCTATTTTTGTCTAAGAATTGTTGCGGAGATAACTTTCTCCAAAGTACTTTCTTTAAATATTTTACAAGACGGAGTGTTTTTTAGTTTAGACGGAAAGGGACTTGAAACGTCATGGTTTAACGGGGACCAGTTGCGTTTCTGGGCCCGAGCATCAAGCTCGACATCAGTGGACACATTTAGGTCTAACAATTGTTCGTGGACAACGTTCGTCATGCACTCTGAGGAGTCCTGGTTGTTATTCGCGATATTCACCTTATCATTACATATTGCAGTAGCATCACTGGCAGTCGGTGTTTTATTGGGCTCAGGATTACCCAGAGCAGTAGGGATCAACAGCTTAGTAATTTGATTACTGACAACTTGTGCTATGCATTCGGAGATGCTAGCTGCAAATTGGTCCATTACTGTGGCGATAGCTCTTCCTACCACTACCTCATCTGCCTGCGCAATATTATCATCCTGACATTAATGATGTGCTGTAACACCAGCACAGTCATGGGCTCTCTCCTTAACAGCCGCAATGGCTGTTAAGGAGAGATCCTTTTATCTAGGATTAAGGATATATCCTTTTATCTAGGATTTCTATAATTTCTACTTCTTCATGGCGCATTGGGCACTCTGCGAAATTAGCTGCGTGATGTTCACCGCACAAGCAACACAATTCATCTTGGGCCTTACAGTCTTAATCTGACTGGTGTTCGCCACATCTACGATATCGACCCTCTAATTTGCAGCCACGAGAGATATGCGCGAACCTCCAGCAGCTCTGACATTGCAATGGGCGAGATGCTAACTGATCTACTGTAAATACTAATGGCCATGCTTTAATTTCTGAAGGGCATGACGTATCTGCGAAAGTCGCAATCACTGAATCTGTGGGATGTCGTTTGTTGTCAACCAGTCGATTGCACCGGTAAACTGCCGCCACACCTGCCACAGACAGCTTGTTGAGCGTCTACGCAGGGCATAGTTGTGCGTCAAACCCACGCACAATGACTTTAGTGCATGCGAGATGTCGCGGTATATACGCACTCACCGGGATCGAAACAGAGGATGAACACTTAAGGAGATCTTTTACAAATTGCTGATCTGGTGTTCGACATACAATGCCACCGCGACGAAACTGCAGCACGTCGGTTATGCTCTGGTAGTTTGGGGTCACGACATGGAGATGTAATTGTGTCGCCTTAGGGTTATTCAGCTTTATGAAGTGTTCAGCCAAAGCTACTAGAGCGATGGGAATATTGATCACACCACTGCGTAGAAACAGGTTGAGAAGTAAATTATCATTTTGTAGTGAGGCCGTCCAAAGGCAACAATCCTGACCTTAAGAATACCAAGACATCATCAGTACAGCCTCAAGACTAGATCAACAAAAGAAAAATTATCCTGCATGTAATAATGAAAAACACACCAAATACTCGGCGAAAGATAAAACTATCTGGTACTTAGCCACTGAACCAGCACCGAGAACCGGCTAACCAGATCAAATGCCGCTTGCAGACTGGTTGCAGAAGCATCCGAAGACACTCTGCTTCATGCTGCCACCCGTCCGCAATCATCAGCAACATCCACGTCGGAAACCTCAAAAGCCTTGTCCTTTCGGTACTCCACGGTATCTACGAAGCTCGCCTCAACTTCGTTCTTCAAAATTTGCTGAAGCATCGTCGCCACTCTTGCCTTGCGACGACCTGCGTTGCGCACTGGATGGACATTTCAGGGCAGCGGAGCAACGATGAGCTTCTCTCTTATTTATTCAAGTAATTATGGGTTGCTAGCGAAATTCTTGTTGGGGGCAAGTACGAGTGCTTCTGTATTCGCTTTCCAGCCAGCATGGTAGAGAGCCGAACTAGCTGTGCCCGTTCCTGAGCCTCAGCTATCTCCTCCATGGTGTTGTGTTGCCGAGTCGAAGGAGGTCTTTTGTATGCGTTCTGACGGGCAGCCCGAGGACTCTCTTGACGTTTTTTTCTAACGAGGACATTAAGCTTGTAACGCTCTGCTTTTAGCCGGTTGTGCATGGCTACCGTGTAAGTGAAGTGACACAGCACAAAGCGTTGATAAGCTGAAGCAGATTGCCTCCTTGAAGCCCCGACATCTGTTTGTGACTCTTTGAAGGAAGCCAAAAGCGTTGCCAGTCTTTGCAGTGATCTTGAGAAGCGCAGTGTAGTTGCCGCCACGTGATTCGATAAAGATATCCAAGACTCTTATGGTGTCGACCCTAGGTGTTCCGTCGCCGCTCCGATTGGATAGGTGAATGTCACTTACAGAGACCGGCTGCCTACTCTTGGGTCTGCATCTTTTTCTTTTCTGTAAAGCAGGAGTTCGGACCTAGTCTGGGAGTACCTGAGTCTGATAGGTAGAAGGTACTGTTTCGATACGCCAACGTCCTCTTGCATGGCACTTTCCGCTTGCCCTTCACTACCGCCGGTGCACCAGATCGTGATGTCGTTGGCGTAGACGGTGTGTTTGATACCTTCGATTCTGGTCAGTTTCATCGAAAGGGCGATCATGCAGATGTTGAATAAAAAGAGCCAAATTACTGAGCCTTGCGGTGTAAAGAGTGCTTACCAGCGCAAATGACAGGGAAGGAGGAGACAGAAAAAGATTCAAGATACTGTCTCGTCTCTTTTCCTGTCCCCTCCTGCCCTGTCGTTTGTTCTGGTAAGCACTTTTTATCGTGTTATACCAACACGCCCAATCCTACTTTCTCTTGCGGTGTACCCCATGGGTCCAGCAGCCCCTCGGCAGAGACATAGTCACCCATCCGTAATTTCGTTTTCCTGCCGGTCAAGAACGAACGGACATAGTTATACAGTTTGGGGCCCAGCTCTAGGTGTGCGGCCGAAGCCAGGATGTATGAGTGGAGAGCATTGTCAAACACATTCTCGAGGTCGAGTTGGAGCAAGGCCCTGGTGTCCCTGGTACTGATGTCAATTATTTGATGCTCGATCATCTTCAAGGCGTCCTGCGTCGACAAGCCGGCTCGGAAGGCAATCGTGTTGTGAATATGGACGTTGTTGTCTTCCAGATATCGGCTCAATCGGTCGAGGACGATGTGCTCTTCCACTTTCCCCGGCACATCATGTAAGAGAGATGGGTCAGAGGTCATCGATATTTGGAGTCTTGCCTGGTTTGAGGATAGGACGGTTGCAGTGGTCTTACATTTTTCTGGGACATTGCCATTTCTCCATGTCTCGTTGACCCTCTTTGTGAGGTATTCGATTGAACCATCATCAAAATTCCGCAGCATCTCATTGGTGATGCCAACGGGATCTGGTGCGACTTGCCATTAAGTGCGAAAATGGATTGCCGGACTTCCGCCACGGTGAAGTATTCGGCCAATGCCGGTCGGGTTGGGCCGAGGTACTCGAGAAACCGGACCTCCTCGTCTCCACCCTTCAGGGGCTGGTACTTCTTCATGAGCTTGGCAGCCAGCTCACCTCTGGAACACGACCTGGTTGCTTCGTGGAAGGCTCTGGCGAGAGTGTGTCTCTGTTTCGACCTTGTCTTGCCCTCATTAAGCAAATGTTTGAGGAAGCCCCAGGACATGCCATTTCGCATCTGGCCATCAATAGAGTCACAGACCTTGTCCCATTGCTGCATGCAGAGCGTTCGACAGTGATCTTCAATAGTCCTGTCGAGCTCCGAGATTTTTCTCCTTAGCCTTCGGTTGAATCTTTGTGCCTTCCATCGGCTTTATCTTTGTGCTTTTCATCGAAGTAGCCGCGCTTGCTTGACTTCAATCAGATGAACAAGCCTGCCTCATGTCTACCTTAAGGTCGGTAGAACTTTTTTCTGTGGATGACTTCACTTCGCCCTTGATTCTTTCGCACCAGTCTGCCAAGCCTATGGGGGTGGTTGCAAAGTCTCCAGGCGACCAGTATCATAAGATGCATGGGCGATGGAAGGATCCTGGTGGCGGTTCTGGCGTTGCTGGTTCTCAGATGTTAATATGCGGGAGAACTTTCGGCACGCTTCTGCGTGGGCATCCGTTTCAGACAGGGATGTACGTCCCATAGCATCGGCACTATACGAATGAATAGTGTCCATTGTGGAGGATGACTCACACGCATAAAGCAGAAAGGTGAAATATGCCGTGGTGGCCTGCGTGGTAGTATTGTAGGCATATGTGACAAATGGGAGCACATGGTCCTAATCGCTGTCGTCAGACGTGACAGACATGGCCAACATGTCACCAGAAGTTCGATTGAAACGTTCAGTCAGCTCATTATTCCGCGGGTAATATGCAGCTGTTGTGCGGTGAATAATATAGCATTTTCAGAAGAGAGGTTCAATGACGTCAAAGAGAAACACTCGGCCTTGGTCACTGAATAATTCACTTGAGGCCACGTTGCGCAGGATTAACGAGATAACATTGTGTGCAGTAGCACTATACGTAAAGGTGAAATTTCTACATCATGGTGGCCATGAATACCCATCAGTTGCCGCCAAAAGGGCTCAGCAAAAGATCATAAATATTGATTCTTACTTAATCAAATGCATGCTTTGGGCAAGACAAAGGTCTCCTTGGGGCAGCTGAATGGTGAAGAAGATTCTTGCGACGTTGGCACGCGAAGTAGGAGCGTACATAGTGAAGAACGACAGGGGCTACAAGCCACACCTGACGGCACGGGCGTTCGAAGTTTTAAGTGAGGTTGAGTGGCCGTACTGTGGGTGATCGTTAAGTGCCACCCTTATGCCCGAGCAAAATGAAGAGAAAGAACGAGCTTACATTTTCAGGCACGCGTAGGGTAATAACGGTGACATAAAAGTACATCTCGAATGGTCAAGAAGTGTGCTTGGCGACGCAATGACTGGTTGGCAGGAGGGGTCGATGGCATATGCGGAAAGTTGAACATAAAACAACTAGGGGTTCATTCTTCTCCTCTAAAACCATGTTCCTTACACAGAAGGGAAAACTCGGCTAACGGTGTATAGGGAAATTGGTCAAGCCATGTAGTGGGGAGCGAAACACACGCCTGCGTTTGAGCGTTTTCCACCGGAACAGTAGAGCAGGCTAATTTGGTACTCTTGTAGCCGAAGCGCCCATCGAGCGAGGCAACCATATATATAATATATATATATATATATACATATATATATATATATATATATATATATATATATATATATATATATATATATATATATATATATATATATATATATATATATATATATACATACATATATATATATATATATATATTTATATTTATATATGTGACGAACCACACGATAACGGTGTGGTGGAATGGTAGAGAAGGAGGAAGACGAAGACAAATAAATGGTTCATCGTACAGCCATCACGCCTCCTGCGTCACACTAGTCGAAAGGATCTACCGTGCCCTTCATCATGGCCACATCCAAGAAAGTCATCAACATCCCGAAGTACTCGGGAGCATCTACGGACGTCCCCTTTGACAAGTGGCTCCGACTCTTTGAGGTGAGGACTGCGGCCGCAGCATGGACGGAGCGAGACAAGCTGTGCTATTTCTCCGATTACCTTGAAGGTGAGGCTTTCCGATGGTTTCTCACCGAGATTTTCGACACAGACGCGTCTTGGGAGAGCTTATGTGAACGCATGAATGGACGCTTTACGAGCGGCGTCATGGATCCTTTTCGCCAATTCATTCATTGCCGGTTGCGAACAGGCCAGAGCTTGCAGGAATACTATAATGAAAAAATGTCTCTCGGACGCCTCGCCGACTTAAAGGACACGCACCTTATATCAGGGCTCATCGACGGCCTTCCTGCGCATATGGAGATGGCGCTTGCTGGGCTTACCTCGTCTACACCAGAGGCATGGCTTACAGCTGCACTTCGTGTAGAGTCAACCATGCAGAGAATGAAGTTACATCGCTTTCCACCAGCTCGAAATACACAGATTAACGTAACAAGTGACAGAACTAGTCAGCGTCCACGTAATTCCCCGGTACGAACACCCGTGCGTGAGTGCAAACACTGCGCGATGGATGGCTTACCACGACAGATGCACTGGCATAATGAATGCCAACGACGCGCAAGCATTTCCGCGCTCTCCACCAACCAGGGAAACGAGGAGGGCGACCCAGAGTTCATGTAATTCAGTTTGATGCCCTCATTAACGGGTACCCTGTCAGCGCTACACTTGATACCGGAGCTACGATTACCTGTATCAACGAAGCAGTGCTGAAGGCACTTCACCTGCAAATAATGAGGAATTCATGCATCTCAGTTCAACAAGTCACATCATCTACCAAAACTTTGGGTTGCGTTAATCTAAAGGTACAGATAGGAAAAGTGACAAGAGAAATTCAAGCTCATGTTCTACAAGGCATGAAGAGCAACTTACTTCTTGGCTTGGATAGTGCTTGCCTCTTTAACTTGTCGCTGGACCTTGACACTATGACTCCACGCCAAGGGAAAGACATTCTCCATTCTCGTACACAGAACCAAACCACGGTTAACAAGGGCGCGTCTTTGCAAGGTGTTGAAGTTTGTGATGTACTATATCTAAATAAAACTCAACAGTTGGCATTGAAGCAGCTTATCCACAAGTACGATGACATTTTTTCCAAGTCACAGACAGACATTGGGTGCATCAACGGCGAAATGCATCGCATTCATCTCAACAACAATGTTCTCATTCGTAGAGCTCCCTATCGATGCTCAGAAACTGACAGCGTTGAAATGTACAGAATGATCAACGAGCTTCTCAAGCAAGGTGTCATACGACAGTCTACCTCCCCATACGCTGCGCCAGCACTTCTGGCAGAAAAAAAAGTGGAAGGACGCACGCGCTTCTGCATAGACTACCGCAAGCTGAACGAATTGACGGTGCCTGATTATCAGCCCATTCCTCGCATCGATGACGTTCTCGATTCTCTGGGGAAATACTTCTCGACATTAGACATAACGTCAGGTTACTGGCACGTGAAGATTCACCCTGATGAGATTCCGAAAACGGCGTTTGTCACACGTACCGGTCACTACGAGTGGCTCGTCATGCTTTTTGGCCTTCGGAATGCTCCAGCCACCTTCGAACGGGCTGTCAAATTTGTATTGGCAAAACACCGTTTGCAGAACGTCACGAATTACTTCGATGACATTGTTGTCTACTCTGACACGTTTTCAGACCATCTGAGGCATCTGGAGGGCGTTTTGAAAGCTTTCAAAAGCAAAGGCGTCAAGCTTAAATTAAAGAAATGTCAATTCGCTCGAACCTCCATTGAGTACCTGGGACACAAGGTTTCGCATGGCACCGTCCCTCCAAAGCAAAGCAACGTGGACGCAATCCTACGGTTTCCGACACCATCACGCCCTAAAGAGTTGCAGCCTTTTGTCGGCACTGTCAATGTTTACCGGCGATACATCGACCACTTCAGTCAAATCGCTCACCCACTGACGCGCCTGCTCAGCAAAGACGCCACCTGGAACTGGGATGCGGAGTGTGAACTGGCTTTTACTCAGCTCAA
Source organism: Rhipicephalus microplus (assembly GCF_043290135.1). Taxonomy (NCBI): domain Eukaryota; kingdom Metazoa; phylum Arthropoda; class Arachnida; order Ixodida; family Ixodidae; genus Rhipicephalus; species Rhipicephalus microplus. The sequence goes on along the minus strand of NC_134700.1, from coordinate 116,323,547 downwards.
GAAATGCGTGACGGAAGAGCCAATCCTTAACATCTACGATGCCACTAAGCCTTGTGTGCTCTACTGCGATGCATCCAACAGAGGTATCGGCGCCGTCTTGAAGCAGGCTGATGATGAAGGTAGAGAGCCCCCAATCGCATACCATTCACGGAAGTTACTAAAACATGAAATAATTACGCCATCACAGAACGCGAATGTTTGGCAATTATTGACGCCACCGATAAATGGCACTGCTATCTACACGGGAAACCTTTCACTGTGATCACAGATCAAGCAGCGTTGCAATGGCTTAAAAGAATCAAGAATCCCCGAGGCCGACTTTTCCGGTGGTCCTTGAAACTCTCCATGTACGACGTGAACATCAAACACCAAAAGGGCATTGACAACATTGAAGCTGATGCACTATCTCGAAGCCTGGTAGTTAAAGTCTTATTTGCTGAGCAACTGCGAGAGCATGACAACGACAACCCACGAGGAAATCATACCATTGAGAATGGACTGAGTATAGTGACACGCAGGGGAATACGAAAAGTCTATGTGCCTTTTGCCCTCCGGTCTTCTTTTCTCCAAAATGCTCATGACACTTTCGGTCATGTCGGTGTAAAGAAGACGCTGCGGCTTCTCTCTCCACAGTACTATTGGCCCGACATCATCACCGACGTGAGCGAGTACATACGCCACTGCGATACTTGCCAGCGCTGCAAGAAACCAAAGACCAAACAATTTGGTTCCTCGGAGTCTTTGCCACCAGTGGAACAACCATTGGATCTTCTGGCCATGGACACTATCGGAGGTTTTCGCAACTACGGCTCATCCAAAAGATTCATTCACTTAGCCGTTGATCATACCACCCGTTATGTCTGGCCTTTCGCACACAAGAATTAGACTTGCGACGCGTACATCTCTTGCCTGAAGAGTATCTTCGCTGCTGGAAAACCGCGGAAGTTCCTTTCCGACCGCGGCACAGGACTCACTGTCGGCAAATTTAAGCAGTTCCTCAAGCACAATAATATTCATCAGCTTTTAACAAGCTCACAACGCCTGCAGTGTAATGGCCTAAACGAGCGCACTAATCAGACGATCGTTACTCGCCTCCGATGCAAGATCAACGACAAACGCCGAATATCGTGGCCGCGTCTCCTCTCGGACGTTGTCGACGAGTACAATAGAACACCTCACGAAGTCACAGGTTACCCACCCTGCTTTCTTATGTATGGCACACCATCGTATCCCTATCTTCTTTCAGGCGTTACCGAAAATCTGCAGGAAGCTCGTACAAACGCAGTCCGCAATTGAGTGGCATATCACGAGAAAAACAAGATCATATATGACAAGAAGTTCCTTTCATTAGAGCTTCAAGTGGGAGACTTTGTTCTATGTGAAACACCCTGGCACCCGAACCGCGGCAAACTCAGCGCAATCATGGAAGGACCCTATACGATCATACGCAAGATTTCGGCAGTTAACTACGAGATCGACCACAGCATGGCTCCACTCGGTCGCCAGACTGACATCGTTCATGTCGGGAGACTTAAACGATATTATCCGCCCCTGCACCTACGTCTCTCTTGGGGGAGGGGGGAAGCGTGTGACGAACCACACGATAACGGTGTGGTGGAATGGTAGAGAAGGAGGAAGACGAAGACAAATAAATGGTTCATCGTACAGCCATCATGTCTCCTGCGTCATATATATATATATATATATATATATATATATATATATATATATATATATATATATATATATATATATATATATGTGTATATATATATATTTATATATATATATATATATATATATATATATATATATATATATATATATATATATATATATATATATATATATATATATATATATATATATATATATATATATATATATACACATATATATATCGTGATGAAGGCCAGACTCTTGGCCGAAACGTCGAAATAAACCACGTTGTGACCGCTCACGGATGATATACTGGAATATATATATATATATATATATATATATATATATATATATCTTTATTTATGATAGGTTTCTGTATAAATGCTATCGCCGTAAAACAATATACAGGTGAGAGAATGCATGAGAAGGATGCCAGAATGAAATAAAAAGAAACTTTTTGAGCAAGGCTAGCTTGCGTGGACGTTTTCAATAAGGTGATGCGAAAGCTATGAAGTATAATGCCAATACGTTTCATTATGCGCCAGATTATTTACAAGATGCCACTGAGTGGATTAGTGCTTACCTTTCAGGAGGAATCCCTAGTTCTCGCAGAGGGCGTTAAACCTCTCTGCTATCAAGCTACCTGTGAGCACAAGCTCCATCTTCATGTCCTCGGGGCAGTCTTGGCGAGGGAGAGCAGAAGTACACTCCTGGATATCCACACTGAAAAGATTGATGTGTATTAGCATTCGAGCGCTCATTTGTAGGGCTGCTTGCAGCAAGCGCGAATTGCAGGCGCTGCACAAGAACGTAAGCGCAAGTTACTTATGAACGGAATGGTAAAATCGCCCAATCGCGAAGCCCAAGTCAGCTTATTCCCGATCACCACGGGAGAGTTTGGATGACATCCTAGGCATTAGTCTGTGGCAGAACCATATGCCATCAGGACATCGCGCATGAACCGGTCGTTCCCTCGTAATAGTGTTGTGTAGTAGAAGCCACTTCAAGTTAGTTTTAAGAATTGCTCCCTAGATGGCGTGGTGTACATGTCCTTGGAAATAGTATTCATAGATAGCGCTAGTAGTTTTTGTATAGTTCACAATTATAGTGGATAGATGGCACTCTTGAGTAAGAAATTCACAGCATATCCACAGAGCGAATTATGACGAGTGTGTCGAAGCGGCTGTCCATCTGTCACACAGACAGACGGAGAGACAGAGAGACAGACAAATAGACAGACAGACTGATGGATGCTTCACCCCACTCGTCATCGTTCACTGCGTGGATGTGCTGTGGGTTTTTTTAATGTTAATTAAGCCTACGCACTATAGCAACAGTGCCATGCGAACCCGCTCAAGAGTCGAAGTCCACGTTTACTTATACCCTGTTCCACCCCTTTGTTTCAGCACTGCCAAAGCTACGGGGTGTAAGAAAGCAAACGCTTGCGCAAAGAAATATATTCCCAGACATTGGTGGCTCGAAAATGACACGGTTGTTCAAAATTGGTGTTTGTATGATGTGTTGCGCCTCATCAATACGTGATATGTTTTTCTTCATCGCATTTATTTTTTACGCACTTAATGACTTGTGTCGCTTACTGGCAGTAACTACGGTTATAAATCAATATGTCAGCCCCCATGCAGAAGCAACTGCCCGCTTCGACCCGAACTTGCTCCAGCTAAACGCCCACAGCGCTGACAGCAACAAATAAATGGTGAAATCAGCCATCTATTCGTTTCATACTGTTCTGAGGATGAAGCATCAGGTACGTTTGGTCGTTATTCACGAGATATGCTGTTTGCGTAGCCATATATGATACGCATACCGCTCCGAGGCATGGGCTTGGGCTGCGTCGCCAGTTCAAGAGCGCTGCACCTCTTAATATCGGACAGCACCCTCGCAGAGCGTCTTGCACGCGTCGGATGCTCCTTTGGTAAAAAAAAACAAACAAATTGCAGCTTATCCACGGGGTGAATGATGAAGAGTGGGGCGTAGCATCCATCCGCTCATTCGTTCTTGCGTCCGTCTGTGTGACCGTCCGTGCGTGCCTCTGTTCGTGCGTCCGCACGTCTATCCGTGTTTCCGTCCCTGCGTTTGTCCATGCATCCGCCCATGCGTCCATCCGTCCGTGCAGCCATCCGTGCGTCCATCTATGCAGTTGTGTGTCCGTTCGTCCATCTAGTCAACACTCTAAGTAACACCATCTCGCATTTTGTCATCGTATATTCCGCGTATAGTAGCACCGCCATCCAGCAAACATTCCAAGGGCTAAACGAAAGGTGGCACACGCACACTTTCGTACGGCTTGCGCTTCGTGTCTACTTACCACCTTTAACCACCTCGAGTTCATGGTATATACTAGTTCACTGTATTCATGGCACTGCGGCCAAACGCTTGCAAAACCTTTCTAAAAACAAGGAGGTTACGCCCAGCGAGAATAACGCAGCAATCCTTTATTGTCTGATTTTGCTCCATGTGCATGACAATGTACATGTCAACGGCTGCTAATGGGGAATGAGAGACAGGAGGATTGGGCTTTTACTTTCTTACGACTTGCGCTTCGTATTTATTTTCCACCTTTAACCACCTCGAGTTCATGGTATATGCTAGTTCACTGTAATCATGGCACTGCGGCCCAACGATCGCTAAACCTTTCTAAAACCAAGGGGGTTACGCTCAGCGAGTATAACGTAGCAACCTTTTCCTGTCAGATAGTACTTAATGTACATGCCAATGGCTGCTAATGGGGAATGAGAGACAGGAGAATTCAACTTTTAGTTAACGCGCTCGCCGCGATTTTTTTTTTATTTTTTTATTCAACAACGCACAGGAGAAGTCTCCCACCGACACCACCTTGCAGGTCAAAGCGTAAGACGTGTTACGTACTACGACAAGGGATGAACGAGTGTCGCTTTATAGAGCTTCGCCCCTAAAAAAAGATTGAAACTAAGCATTGCAGCGAGAGACGAAAGAAAACGCGTTGACAAAGCCGCAGTCATGCCGGAGCCATGAACAGAGTCGTAGAGCCAGAAAGTGAAGTTATCCGCCGGTTTGATTGTCTACTGATCTTCAGTAGAGCCACAAATGATTATATGAAGACGCCAAACTTCTCGAACTTGAACTGTAACAACTTTTATGACAGGTTTACTTATTTTTAAAGTTATTATTCCACCCATTTTACGTAAGCAGTGGGCGTGAAAGGAGGAATAAGCGAGCAGACGCTGTGTAGATAAATAAATAAATAAATAAATAATCAATAAATAGATAAATAAAAATAAATGAAACAATGAGCGGACTACACGGCTCGTATGAATACGTGTAAAGGGGCTGATCGCCTTTCCAGTAGCCTCTACAGTGCTGAAGGGAAGTTCTGAAACAGAGTATAGAGGGTTTCTAGATTGCAAGCGTTGTACTCCCCAAACTTCCGGTCACTTTAATTACCAGCTCCTAAATTCGAAACTGAAAGCAGGTTATCAAGTTAATAAATGCGAAGGAATTTTTAGCGAACTTCGGTGACATTGAGCGTATCTATCTGTCTATCTATCTAGCCGCCTACAGCATTTAACCCTACTGGCCGTTTCGATAATGGTATCAATACCAAACTTAATATGCCGTAATATGACTGTATGAAGAATATATTTGACTAGTCATAACATAAAAATCATAATATGCGTGTCATGAATGTCATAGTTTAGATTTCATGTTCCTGCAGCTCTTCCGGTGGTTTCGTTCACATGGCATTGCAAAACTGGTATGGTATGCCATGATTGCATGGCAAACACAAACGACAGACCCTAATATGAAAATTATGAACTTCGTGTCATGTAACGACATGGCTACACGCCACGCTCATGGTGTGCTCGCGGCCATTTCGCTAGCTTCACTTATACCAAATTTAGTATTACGGGACGTGACTGGATGACGAAAGTGTAGCGAAACTGCGGGGTTCTTCAAGCTATAGACACATCTGACGACCATCCGGACGAAGAAGACTGGGAGCAATTCCACACAGGCAAGCGATGACAAGTTGACACGATGATTTTGGGGAGCGCGCATTGGGGGTTTATTTATCTAATACAATTTAAATTTACACAATGCACTAAGTCACAAATACGAAACACGGAAAATGATGGTATACCCCTCGGCTTGGATGACTGGTCTCCAGTGATGAGACGCGCTCTTCACCCCAAGTCCGCTCATTCCAAAAAGGGCTGAAGTCGCTGCCTAAATAAGGCTTTCCAGCATCCACGGATGCGTGGACCAATCAGGCAAGCCGAGGATAACCAATCCAACACGAGTTTTCATGGTCGCATGAAGCCTACCTCGCAACAAAGCTGTGGCAGCTTCTGGAAACGGGCACTTTCTCTAAAATGGCCTTGACGCGCTAACAAGTGCTCAAATTTCGGTCTACTTTTGCCCCGGAGGACCTAAGCGGCGACTCGTTCGTTTGGAGAGTGGGGGCACTGTGGTTAGAAGAAGGAGAAAGGCACCTAGTTTCTGCAGTCTGGTCAAAAGCATGTCGTGGTGCCTGCTTTGGCGCGAAGCGCGCAGTGACCGGCCGGATGCAGCACTTTCTGTTCAGATTCTCATTCTTCCTCAAGGCGCCCTCACCGAGACAAGTCGTTAAATAGCGCCTCCAACAGGAGCATCTGGCAAAGAACGAACTATAGCTGTAGCCGAAAAAGAAAAAGCCCTTCGCAAGACATTGCCTTCGTGACACCTCCCCCATACGAAAAAGAGTGACCCACTCGTTTTATCTGCAAAACGCAAAACGAAGTAGACTAAAAACACAGAAAGGTTTTGCATTCAACAAGTGTGTGAGGTGCTTATTTAAAGATGTTTATACATGTGTCTAAAAGATAAAAGCTTAAAACAAATACATATTTAAAACCACAGGTGAAAAACAGGAATCATTACGAAACAGAAATGAATGCAGTTCACTCGCCGGCACTATAATAAAACTCCGTGTCCGTGTCGTAAGCGCCGACATTCTGTTGTGCGTCGGTATCACTTTGAAATGTCTTCCAGTCAGAGTAATGTTCAGTGTCAGTGTCGTAGCCTTCGCACTGCCATACTGGAACACTGGTCTCTGTCCCGCGCACACCATGTCGCAAACGGAGTTCTTGACCCACTCGCGAGCCACACTCGCGCTGAACACTTGGATGCAATTCCTTTTCATCACTGTTCGCACTGCACCGGCGCACGTGAACACCTCTATGTTGTTTGTGGATATCACGCCTTGCACTGCACTTGCGCACACCACCACTTCGAGTGCGCTCCTCCTGATCCTCACCAGATTCATCGCGCATAGATGGATGTATGGACGGAATGGGTTGGCGATGCAGGCAGTAAAATTAAAAACGGAAACGTGGGCAGCGCAAAATGATATATTGGAAGAACCTTGGATGAATTCGGAATCGACAGGCGTTCAGACTATAACCTCTTAGTTCTTACTCAGTGTACAAAAATATCTGAAATAGAAAACAGGCCCTTAAAGGTAGCTTATCTGGACACCACTGGGGCGTATTACAAAGTTAGAAGATTTTGTGGTGCATATTAAAAAAAGTGGGCACAGGTGACGACTGTAGACAACTTTTAAGAGAAATATACCTATGAAATACAGTTTGCATAGAATTGGAAGAAATAAGTAGCAACAAAAGCGTTAAAATGAACAAGAGGCTGTGACAGGGATGTCTTTTTCTCCGCTGTTATTCATGCTGTACATGGTGAGGATGGAAAAGCGCTGGACGGTAGCAGTGTTTGGTTTATTCTGTCACCCAAACAGCCTGGCGCCATGGTTGAATGGAAGTTCTAGGTCTATTTTACTCAGACAATACTACCTTATTTGCGGACAGTCACGACAATATACAGCGGCTGGCAAATGTATGCTGAAGGGAAGGCGAGGCTCTAAGCCAAGGATTTAGTGCAACAAAATCACGATTGATGGTATCTGTTGTGCGTTCACGAAGATCAGGCGGTCTTATTACTAGGCCAAGAAATACCAAGGGTAAGCGAGTACAAGTACCTCGGAGTATGGATAAATGAGGGAGATAGATATATCAAGGTACAGGAACAACATTAACAGCAAAGGGAAAGAGGAATGCTGCAACAAAGAAGCACAGAGCGTTATGAGGATAAAATAGGACCGAACTCCTATGAGGTCGTTGGAAATGTGTAATGGTTCCAGGGCTTACTTTCTTGAATTAAGTGGTGTGCATGATGTAAGATGTGCAATTAGGAATGAATGTAAATCAAAGGACTGTGGGACGCCTCACGTTGGGCGCTCACCGAAAGACGACGAATGTGGCTGTAAAAGGGGATATGGAATGGACAGGCTTTGAAGTAAGGGAAGCTCAGGGCAAAATGAGATTTGAAGACATACTTTGGAAATTGAAGGCGGGTAGATAGTGTTTGTATAGGAAGAGCGTGGACAAAAAGTGGAGAAAAATAACTAGGAGGCTCACCAGTAAATATACAGCTGGCAGTTTGGGTGACACGCCAACAAGCAGTATCAAGCGAAAAGTCAGCGGGGTGGAGAGAATTTATTGCATGATAGAGATGGAAAAGAAGCCGACACTCAGTATACCGAAAGGGCTTGAACAAAATATGGCGGGAGAGATTTCATGATAATTCAAGGGGAAGCGCTTTACTGTTTGAAGTGAGGTCGGGTAGCTTTAGAATACATAACTGTTTTGAAATGAGCGCCCACTACTTAGACGTGGACAGAAAGACATGGACAAGCGCTTGTCCCTGTCTTTCTGTCCGCATCTAAGTAGCGCGCTCTCATTTCCAAACAATCAAGTATCACCAACTCGCCCAATCAACCATATTTAGAGTACATAATCATAAGGCGAATCTCAATAAAGAGGAAGAACAGCAAGTTTCAATGAAGAGGAAGAACAATGTACACGCTGTAGGGGAGCTAAGGAAATGATGGAACATGTTTTGATTTAATGCGGCGATAATCAGCCAAGTATACGTGTGGGTACAACCTTACATGAGGCTTTGGGTTTTAGGGACAAACATGAAAAGCTGAACAAGTCCGCGATCGAAGCAACTACGAGATGGTTAGACTATTGGTGGCAGAAAAGTAGGGATAAAGGACTGAAGTTGTGAGAAAATGAGGTCAGTCTGCCTGAAGAGGTAGAGATGTACCATAAATGTTTTTTTTTCGCTATATTAAGATCGATTTATTCGAAGTAGACGTTAGGCCAGTATAGAAAGAAAGTTACCTTTTCATTTTTTTCTTGCGAGCCTGGCCTCACACATGTCACCGCCCTGTTATGAAGGGGACGCTCACAGCGTCCGTCCGTCCGTCCTTCCATCCATCCATCCATCCATCCATCCATCCATCCATCCATCCATCCATCCATCCATCCATCCATCCATCCATCCATCCATCCATCCATCCATTTATCCATCCATCCATCCATGCATCCATCCATCCATCCGTCCATTCATGCAGGCATACATGCATGTAAGACGCAGCTGAAGAAGCTTCGGACACAGCTATTGAAGTGACAAAACGTTCTGAGATAAAAAATGAAGGTATATTGTAAATTGTGTCCAGCTTGGGCGTATAGTCTCAGCAGCGCATGCCCAAAAGTTCACGCTGCTTTTCATCTCAAAGAGAATTATATGAGGCAATTTGCCACGTGTTATGACAGCTTTCAGCGCTGTATCAGCTTGGAATTCCTTTCCACCGAAACGAATGCTTGAAAACTGAAGACCGGCAGCGTTAAAGTACGTGTCCAACAAACTGATAACATTCCCCGACGTTTCAGACGAACCGCGATAGAGCGGAGTCCTCGTCTAATGGCCATTGGCTGAAGCGAACCTATAGTGTGGTGTGTATTGCTACCTGCGCCGTCTGCTAGTCACTAAGGCTGGTACGTGCGGTCATTTGCGTCGCCGAAGGGTGGTTCGTTCCGTTCTGTTGAACCAAGTTTAAGGTTTTTAGAGACATGTGTGACTGCTCGGCTGTATATGCACTGCAATAGGATCAGTTCAAGCGCTTGCCGAGAGTGCTGCATATCGTCGTCGTACTCTCCATTGGCCAAGAGGTGTTGGTGCTGCTCTTTACTGGAAGCACATTGTAACGTGCACTTGGCATCGTTACAAGCTGGAGGAATATTAAATATTGTGTGAATGCAGCGTTTCAGCGACTCAGTGGTAAATGAAGTTTTGCAATGCTGTTAGGTATCTAAAGGCACTGTAACATGTCCCAAGAGTTATATTAGTGTCTGACAGAACTCTTTGTTGTACGGTCGTGGTTTTACTGCAGCAAAATAGTTCTGCCTAGTAGATTCTGACTTATTGGTACATAAATTGCCTCTTGAAAATAACAAAAAATGGGCCACTCGTGCGTCGGGGTTGTTTTTACCTACGGGCATCGCTGAAAAAGAAATGTATGAAATATTTCCACGGGAGGCGTACATTGCTTCAAGCCTTCACCACACGCAATGAAAAAAGTTTCGAAGTACTCATTCTTAATTTCACATATGTCGAAGGTGGTTAGCGTTGGCATGGCTAACAGATTTTAAAAATATACATACGTGTATTAGTAATGGCATCAAAATCAATTGTTTCACGGCAATTATGTGCGCGTCAACAGTGAACTGGCTGAAATTTACCGCTTTTTTCAAATAAGCTCAATATAGCGTAGGCTAACAATTTTTTACTTGAGCTCCGTAGTCTCCGTACTGATGACCCAGCTTAAACTTTTCAAACTCTTTATTAAATATAAAGATATGACGTCATAGGCAAATCAATTTTATTGTGTGGATTGATTTGCTCCAGTTTTTCCTGTTATTTATTTAGGCGAAAGCTGCAGCTGTTTCATCAAACACGGATATTAACCACGGGCGTCCTGTGTCATCAGAACGAGTGATGCGAAAAATCATGGCGTGATGATGTCACAGGTGGATAAAGTTTGTGAAGTCATCAGGACGCCATACGGCGTGTGTTATATGATTAGGCCATCGCCTCATCAGAAGGGACCATGAAGGCAAAGCAACTATTAATATGGATAGGATAGCTAAAATAACGGCGGGGTCCTGCAGAGAGCTGTACAATAACCGGGACAACCTCGACCATAATAAATTAACTAGCAGTAACCCAGAAGCCATCCCACCAGTAATGACAGAAGAAGTCAGGAAAACCTTGGAGGGAATGCAAAGAGGTAAAGCTGCTGGTTAGAATCAGGTAGCATCAGACCTGCTGAAACACGGAGGACAGATCATCTTAGAAAAACTTGCTACCCCATTTACGAAGTTCTAACGGGGCGGGTACCACAATCTTAGAAGAATGCTAACATAATCGTAATTCATAAGAAATTGGACTGCAAGAACTTAAAAAATTACAAGCCGATCACCTTCGAATTACAAGCGATCAGCGTCGGGCGTGGCGGAATGAACCATAGAGGCTGATGGTACCAAACGAAACTCCCACTTCATTACCATAAAAATCACAAAACAAAAGAAACAAACAAAAACACGCACACATTGAAAAACAAAGAAAAGAAAATGTCTTAATGACGCGCGTTTCAACGTCCGACACCGTTTGCGTTTTGTAGTTCTCGCGCTTACAGTTGTGGCGTGGCCTGCGGTCCGCTGGGATTCCCTCTCAAGCGATATGACACGCCATATCAATGCTCAACGGTGGCGACGATGTTGAAGAATCACTATAGCGGTAGCTTCAGTGGTTTCTTGCCGAGGCAGGTGCTCGGGCGGGATGCACTGCCGACCAGGGTCGGTGGTGGTTCCGGGGTTGCTCGCCGAGGTCGGTGCTCGTGCGGGAAACTGCAGTTCAGGATCAGCGGTTGCTCTGTGCGCTGCTCGCCGAGTCAGGTGCACGGGCGTGAACCATTGCCGTCATGTTCCTCACTCGCCCATCACCCCCTTCTTCAAAACTCACGGCCCCACGCACTCTTTTCTCGTCTTCTTCACCCTCATTCCAGCGTTTAAATTACCTATTCAAGGCAACTTCTTTCTCCTCTTTTTTCTTCATGTGGTCATTTTTGACAATAGATAGATAGATAGATAGATAGATAGATAGATAGCTGGATACGCTCAAAGTCGCCGAAGCTCACTAAGAAATGTTTCGCACTTAAAACTAGCTACCCTGTTTACGAAGTTCTCCTAACGGAGCGGGTACCACAATCTTGGAAGAATGATAACATCCCCGTTATCCATAAGAAATCGGACGGCAAGAACTTGAAGAATTACGATTAGCTTCTCTCCATCGTATACAAGCTATTTACAAGGCTTATTGCTCACATAATTAGGACAAAAGTATATTTGAATCAACCAAAGCAACAAGCAGGATCTCGAATAAACTATTCTCAAATCGACCACATTCAGGCTATCAATTAGGTAATAAAGGAATGCTCAGAATGCAACTAACCACTTTACATAGCCTTCACTATTACGAGAAGGCATTTGATTCAGTATAGAGATATCAGGAGTCAGGTCGACACTGTGTAATCAGTGTGCCAACGATACAATATAAACATCCTGGATGAAATTCACAGAGGATCGACTGTCATTATAGTGCTCCATAAAAAAGTGTCACAGTACCAATAAAAAAAGGTGCAAGACACGGGACACAATCTTCGCAATGCTATTTACCGTGCGCTTACAGGAGGTTTTCAGTGACCCAGAAGGAGAAGAGCTAGAGATAAGAGTAATGGATAGTACCTTAGTAATCTGCGCTTCGCCAATGACATCGCATTGATGAGTAACTCAGGGGACGAACTGCAATTCATGATTACTCAATTAGGCAGGAAGAGCAGAAAAGTAGGTCTTAAACTAATCTGCAGCAAGCGAAAAGATTGTATGGCAACCTTGGAAGAGAACAGTGCTTTGAGATAGATAGCAGTGCACTTGAAGTTGTAAAAGAATACGCATCTCTAATTAGGGTAGGTAATTACCGTGGAGCCAAACCAAGAGATTTAAATAACTACAAGAATAAGAATAGGGCGGAGCACTTTGGCAAGCACTCAAAAATTATGACTGATAGAATGCCACTATCTCTCAAGAGGAAGGTATATACCAGCTGCATCTTGCCGGTACTTAGCTATGAAACAGAAACCTGGAGACTTACAAAGAGGGTTCAGCTTAAATTGAGGACGACGTAGGGAGTTATTGAAAGAAAAATGATATTTGTAACCTGAAGAGACAAAAGAAAAGCAGAGTGGATCAGGGAACAAACCATGATGGAGGATTTCATAGTTCAAGTCAAGAAGGGGAAATAGACATGGCCGGGCATGTAGCGCGCAGGCCGGATAGCCACTGGCCAATAAGGGTAACTGACTGGATTCCCAGAGAAGGCAAGCGAGTGAGCGGGAGACATAAAGTTAGTTGGGCTGATAAGAAAAGGAAGTTTGCGGGTATAAAGTGGCAGCAGCAAGCAAAGAACCGAGTTGAGTGGAGGAACATGTGAGAGGCCTTTCTACTGCAGTGGACATAGTCAGGCTGATGATGATGGTGATATTAGTGCAAGGTTGAGTAATAGCAGCTGAAAAATCAAGCGCGTGGCAGACGCCCTGCGCTTTGACGCAGCTTCCACAGTGGAGGAAGCCCCACGGAGGACGTGACACGGGAGTTCAATGCTAAAGGCTCCCACTATTCTCTATGTCCTCGAATGGCACTTTGGATACTCCTCCTATTTTACGTCACTCTAGTCGCAGACAAACACTCTACGTGCCCTTCATCTCTAAGGTCATAATTAGGAGTTGTATAGTCAGCGAGGCCACCGGTGAAGACCGCCACGTGTTCACACACTCATTCGCGGTCACACTGTAAATAAGGGACGAGTTTGCAGGAAAGCACAAAGGAAAAGTGCTAAAGGGCAATGACATGCGCGTGACGTAGCTTCTTTTTCTCTTACCATCCTTTCCATCCTAGTTTTTAGCAAGCTCATTGAGAGGGAGGACACAGAAAGCAATTACAGGGTGCCACCTATTGTTTATCGTACTCGACCGATTCTAAAGAAAACTGCGCGGCCGTCGATTGGTGAGGCAATTGGCATCTTGAATAGTACCATTAGGTGGTAACTTCTGACACTGTATACCAAAAACGCATTACAATATCCAAAGGTGGCGAAATGTTCCCGTAAAGAAAAGCAACATCACGTACATTCTAAATGACGATAATCAGATTTGTAACGACAATATGAGCATACGAACGTCAGAAAGATGAATATTGGTCACTTAAAAGGACAGAATGAATACCAAAGGAGCAGAGACGCCGCTGAGCACGCTGGAGTTAGCTGAGTTATACATTGAAAATTCGCAGGCATTACATGTATACAGCACATAAGAGACAGGTGAGATCAGATATCACGTGGACAGGTCTTGTGGACACAAAGTATGCTGAGGACAATAACTATGAGGATTAGCATGCTGAAAAGCTTAAGGCTGATCCAAGTGCCTGTTTGCAATGCTAAAAAACGCTTCCTTCCCCTGAAGTTCTTGTTCACTTTGATTTTCACATGAAAACGCGTACATTGTCGACATAATCGACTGCCTATAATGTAACCTGGATTTTCCTACAATAAATATTTTCCTTTAAAGTTGAACTTACTTGCAGATGACCTTTTGAATTTCGTCTGCGCCTCGCCGTGCCGCTCGTCGTAATGCAATGGTGAATCCAAGACGTGAAAACTTTTGCTCGGTGCAGTTAAGTATCTATTCGGCTTGACACTCGTCACGCATACTTTGTCCCCCTAGAAATTGCGTTGAAGAATAACGAAATTGCTCAGTTAGAACTAGTGCAACAGTGAATCGTTATTCATTTTTCAGGAATATATGCGAACAAGCGCCTCAGTCACAACATTAAATGAATGTCTAACAAAGATGCAATGGTAAAATTGCAACCTTTAAAACATACCATCGATTGAATCACCGTATATGAAATCTGCGAGTCATTCCACTACAAGAAGGCGGATGAAAATTTAGTCTTCTAAATATAATAAGTGTTTCGCTCATAGGTTTTTTGAAATAGGATGACAAGTAACACTTGAGTGCACGGCGGACAACTTCGAGAGGGTGCAGCACACGTGAAATCCCTTTCTTCACTATAAGTATAGCTAGTAGACCGCACAACCGGTACTACCTCTGTCTCAAAACTTCACGCCTTCAGAGAGCTACTGAACGGCGCCGGAACAATGCCTTCCTACTATACCATTTATAGCTAAGAGGGCTTTTTATTTGTTAATTTGTGTAACCTTATAAGATTGTGATGGTGCTTGTGGCCAAAGGTCAAGAAAAAAAAACGTTACCTCACATAGGCTTTTAGCACCATGCATGCATTCATCGCGCATATACTCAAATGCGCGAGGTAAATATTTTAGAATAAAAACTAGTACTCATAGTAGAAATGACTGCAGACAGAGGTGGAATTCCATCACATAAAAATGTGACTAGAACTTAGAACAACTGAAATCATATACAGTAATAATAGAGCAATAAGGTATACACAAGCAATAGCACAAAACAGAATTACTGAGCTCCTTACTGATCAATCGCAATGGAATTAGATAACACAAATTGCAACTCCTAAATAAGGAAATAAGTAAGAAATACCAGAATGAAGCTCTGTATGAATAAACAAGAAAATTGTTGTTTACGAGCACCATAATCAATAAAATATTTTTTGAATGGCTGATGGTTGTCAGCGCGAAATATGCAGTAATGCACAATAATAAATCTATGGGAGTATTGAAAACCTCTACAGTATTGTAACTAAACTCTAAATTAGGTGCCGGATAACGAACGGCACATAGGCAGTGCGCTCCTACACACTGACTAAAATCCTGTCTATAGAGGCCCAGCAATAGAAAATACCCGTGACATCCACGCAGCACGGAAGTCACGCATACAGCCGGTAAGAGCAGGCGCAAGAAGAAAAAAAGAAGAAAAAAAGGGGAGAGCTGCCGTCTCCGTCACGCCAGCCTGCCGCCAGGAGCCGGCATGAACTTACGCAGAATCGTTCAGCACAAGCGTGAGTGCGGAAAAAAAAGAGAAACGCCCCCCCCCTCCTGCCGTCGCCACGCCAGCTGGGCGCCCGGCGCTGGTGTGACGTTCACCGTTGCCGCCATTTCGTGGCTTTTGTGCCTCGCCGTTTCGTCCCGCGGTCTTGTGATGGTGGTTTTTCTACAAGATGGTCTGAGACGGAAACATTTTCCAGTGCTTTGTGGCACACTTTATTCAAGATATCATACATCTCTATGCATTGAGCATACACTGGGATGTGCAGTCCCATTGTTACTCTTTTGACTTCAATAAAAGAGTACAAACAACTAACCGTTCATCAGTTGTCGAGGTATGACCCTGTGTCATGCACTAAATAAAAAAGTACTAGTGCATGCGTGACAGCTTTCTGAAACACTAGCCTAAGTATGTTGATGCTAATGTTTTACGAAACAAGTTGAACTGATGATTTTAGGAAAGCATGGCAAAAAAGATACAAACCGAAGGCCGCGAGACAGAAAAAAATATCAAAATTGAAAATCTATTGGTCGATCTTTGATTAGTGGTTGCGTAATTTGATGATGAACGTCAAGTACAGAAGTCAGAAGTCAGGTGCAGAAGTCAGCAGGAGAGCCCACCGCGGTGGCATAGTGGCTAAGATACTCGGCTGCTGACCAGCAGGACGCGGATACAAATCCTGGCTGCGGCGGCTGCATTTCCGATGAAGGCGGAAATGTGTTAGGCCTGTGTGTTCATATTTGGGTGCACGTTGAAGAACGCCAGGTGGTCAAAATGTCCGGAGCCCTCCACTACGCCGTCTCTAATAATCATATGGTGGATTTGAAGGTTAAACCCCACACATAAATCAATCAATCAATCAATCAATCAATCAATCAATCAATCAATCAATCAATCAATCAATCAAAGTCAGCAGGAGAGCGTATGTCACCAACATTTGCTCACTGTTTTGAATAATAAGCGCACTTCTCATATTCCAGCATGAATTTGTAATAGTGAATCACGGCCAAGACAACCAGTGTACTGCAGTGGAGATAATGTACCAGCTACAAAAATCCCCATTTTCTAAGAGGCAACTGCTAGAAGTAAGAATAAATATTGTGAGGTTCGTTATGCACCATTTCTTAACCGACAACTGCACCCCGACGTTCGCGAAAGAGATGTGTAGAGGCACTATTTATTTGGAGGGAGACCGACCTGTCCGTCGCTAATTTGTGT
The DNA here is from genome assembly GCF_043290135.1 of Rhipicephalus microplus. NCBI lineage: Eukaryota > Metazoa > Arthropoda > Arachnida > Ixodida > Ixodidae > Rhipicephalus > Rhipicephalus microplus. The sequence goes on along the minus strand of NC_134700.1, from coordinate 116,306,677 downwards.
ACGTCATACTTGACCTTGGCGCGCGTTTCGGCATTCACATGAACAGCGATGTGATGCTGAATAAAGGAAGAAGTAGCTATCCCAATAAATAACATCAGTTAACAACTGCAAATGAGTAAAATGCGCTCTAAATAGTGAAATAATGCGCATAAATTTTAATTGCACAAATAAGTAACCGGTAAAGTGCTAAAAAGGTGTTGGATCTCCAGCGTGCAGCTCACAACAGTTCGCGCGTACGAAATGCAAATATTAGAGTAGGCACGCTAAAATACCCATGCAACGTTTATGTGCGAAAGAGCATTGTCTTCAAACAGCTGGGAATAGGCTGCTGTCAATGACACGCGCGTACCTCCCGACACAAATCAGCGACATTTCTCACAGCACACGCACGTGCGAGAAACATACGCAGGTTTCGACAGCCGAACACAGCCTCGTCCGCGAATTTCGGTGAGCGTAACACCCGCGGTTCACGGGGAAGAGCTAAAACGACGCGCAAACACACGCTAATCGTTCTTGCGGAACGGCGCACCATGAACCGAAGCAGGAGCCGAAAACACTCACCGTGGTTGTCTGGAATTCATAAAGCCCTACTAACTATTCGCTGATCAAATGCATTCACATTGCACAAAAACAGTTCAATGTTCTGAAGACGGTTTGCAAAAACGCACTTGGTAGATAGAAACCCGCAAAAATATTCGCCATCATGCGGTGGCGCTGTGGTGCAAAGAGAGATATTAAGGGAGCGTACTATACTGTGATTCAAGAGGAATTGTGGGGAATACTGGACACACTAGGCGTGGAATATGTCACTAATATTTTAAAGGATATCTATAAAGGTAACAAGGTAACTATAAAGTGAGAAAACAGGTATCCAAGCCTACAAAGATAAAACGGGTGCTTAGGCAGGGGTGTCCTCTGTCACCCTTATTATTCATGATGTACCTAAAAGGATTAGAGGCCAAATTAGAGGGAAGTGGACTGGGCTTCAGCATCTCTTTCGTCAAACAAGGAAAACTCAGTGAACAGGCACTACCAGCATTGATGTACGCAGATGATATAGTGCTAATGGCCGATAACAAGGAAGATTTGCAGAGATTGGTGGACATCTGCGGTAATGAGGGAGATGAGTTAGATTGAAGATTTTCGTTACGAAAAATCAGCAGTCATAATTTTTAATGACAATGAAGGTAGTGAGCTTAGAATACAGGAGGTCACGCTAGAGATAACAGATAAATACAAATATCTCGGTGTATAGATAAGCAATGAAGCCGAGTACATAAGGGAACACGAAATATACGTGACGACTAAAGGTGACATGGTTTGCAGCGGTAATGAAAAATAGGGCACTGTGGAATTACAATAGGTATGATGTTATGAGAGGAATATAGAAAGGGGTCATGTTTCCTGGTCTGACGTTCGGCAATGCGGTGTTGTGCATGAGATCAGAAGTTCAAGCAAGATTAAGCAACGTGGAATAGGTAGGTGTGCCTTAGGAGCTCACGGGAATACACCAAATCAAAGAGTACAAAATGATATGGGATGGATATCATTTGAGGGCAGGGAAGCTAGCAGAAAGAAAAAATTTGAGAAGCGATTGAGAGAAATTGGGGAGAAGCGTTGGGCTAGGAAGGTATTCAGCTACTTGTACATGAAGAAGTCGTTTCAAAATGGAGGAAGCGAACCAGAAAATTGACTGGTAAATACTTAAAAACAGCAGGGGGCCAAACCAAACAGAATTATTGGTTAAGAAGAAGGTGAAGGAAGCTGAGACTGATATGCGGAGAATTGGCATGATTAAGAAGTCCGCACTAGAGCTCTATCGAACTTTTAAGCCGGAAATTACCAAGGAAAGGATCTATGATAATACTCGGTGTAGTTCGCTGCTGTTTGAGGCCAGGACGGGAGTATTGTGAACCAAGACATATCGGGCCGAATACGAAGGGGTGGACACGGTATGCAGTGCGTGTGGTCAGGAAGGAGAAACTGCCGAACACTTGATAATGTTCTGTAAAAGACTTCAACCTATAGTTCTGGATGATGGCGCGGAGTTTTTCAAAGCACCGGAGTTTAGAGACAGGGAGGGCAAAATAAACATTAAGCGGGTAGAATTAACTACAAGGAGGTTATTTCATTGGTTGCTAAGGTCAAGGCACAAGTCAAAATTAAACCCTCACTGCCAAGTACGAATCCTCAACGTCACTATTTGAAGGAAAAAAAACAAATCTAGTATTCGTTCCATTTGGTAATACGGCTTTGTGGCGCTAGCCACCGTCCGATTTAAAGGGTACAGCCATATCCATCCATCCATCCATCCATCCATCCATCCATCCATCCATCCATCCATCCATCCATCCATCCATCCATCCATCCATCCATCCATCCATCCATCCATCCATCCATCCATACATCCATCGGTCCATCCATCCATCCATCCATCCATCCATCCATCCATCCATCCATCCATCCATCCATCCATCCATCCATCCATCCATCCATCCATCCATCCATCCATCCATCCATCCATCCATAAGACACCTGCTTCACGTGGTTGCGGTCCCGAGTTAATTCCAGGGCTGTGCTTTGCATGTTAATCTCGCAAATATCGGTGATTGTGATACTAATCATTTTCTGATTACCTGTAGTCGTAATATCCGCCGCATTCTCGGCAAAAAAGTGCACTGAAGAGAGTGAAGTAATGCTTTTTTTTCCGCCACCGCATCAAGGACGGGCTGCCTACGGAAAGTCACGCGTAACCACAGGCCGTCTCTTGCGAGTAAAAATTTGACCTTAAATTCCGGCTATTCTGAAGGCCGGTTTCTCGCAACAAGGGCTGGTTTCTCTGGCCGGTTTCACTGCAACACGGCTACAAAGCCGCCTAGCAGCGGCGATAATTTGACTTGATTTTCCGCCTGCGGGTGTGTAGTCTAGCCAGGATTTGACTTAAAGTGTATAATCCACAATCTGGTCGGGTCTTTAGCATAACGAATGCCGAATGTCCAAAGTGATACCGACTGGAAGTATTGCTATAAGTAGACAGAAATCTTTCAGAATCGGCTTTCACGATGTCATTTTTTCGAATCGAAATTGCTGTCATCCATTTTTGCGACTACTGTTGTAATGAGGAGAAAACACTTCGGTCACTCTAGCTCACATAGATGGAAGACCGCTGACGGCAGACATCATTTTGAAATTTGGTCTTGAGAGGTTATCATGGCCGAATGTAACTATTGCAGTGCTGGAATTCTTTAACACATCAGACTTGTACCAGTAGCTATAGCCCAATGGCGTTATCATTTGTGTGAGGGGTTCGACATTGTGCATGCGTGCTATCTGCGTATTTCTGTTTAGTTCGGAGTATATCTTTACAGCTCCCCACTCCTTTCCCCAGTGTAGGACAGCATACCAGTTCTGTACTGGTTCACATCGCTGCATATCCTTTCTCTCTTGTTCCTTGGTTCCTAAACTTTCATCGCACACTAACATCTACAGTGCAAGTACATGAACCACTTAGCAATCACGTATACGCTTCAGTAGTAGGAATATCTGTACATCTCAGCTTAATTACCCCGAACACTTATATGAAAATATATACTGCCACCTGTAGAGCCAATCCAAGTCGACTTTGTAGCGCAGGATCTTAATTGCCATGTAGCTTGTAACCGGATTTGGTATCTTGCTTCTATACGGCCCAACATTTTCACAGTAGATATGTAGTTACATAGTGTTACCCCACAAAAAATTGCTTTATGCACACTGCAACCTGTTAAAAAAGTAGCAGCTTAGAGGCATCATCGTCAGCTAGAGTTAGTATGGGGTGTTCAGAGCGGCGCGTTGTTGTGGGGTGCAGTGTCTATGGGTGCCGCAAAGCGCATAGACAGCTCCTGTTCCGCATTTCCGACCAGTCGGTTCCACGAAGGGAAAGCGGATTTCCAACGCATGGGACGATAAGCGACTCGGTTGTTCGCACAGTTGACGAGCAGAGCCATCAAAGCCGACGCCAGTTTTCGGCAAAAGGGGATAGCCGCCTGGAAAGCGTGTCTAGCAAGAACAATGCGACGAGGGCATGGTCGTCCGGTTTTAAGTTGATTGTTTGACATTCACGTGTGCCCTTTGAGAATGCCGTAAAGGCAATGAAGTAGCTTTATACCTGGGCCGACTGAGTGTTCTTGGGATGGTGGGGCGCCTCACTGTCGCACGCATGTAGTTGCACTGTCCGCGACATATGGGTGGCATGCAAAATAAACCATTATGGCTGTCTAAAGGATGACCGCGAGCGAGTAGGAGGGTATAAAAGTGCGCCGTAGAACTTGTTTTGACAAATGTAACCACATCAGGTCGCTTTTATGCAGCGGTATCGAGTTCCACATTGAAATCAATCAAATCAAGTGTACGCAAAATGAAAGGTGAACGAGTAAAAAGTTGCCAAAGAACCATTCATATGGTAGACAGAATGAAGAAGCCTCAGCACAATTAACGAGCATCGATTACCACTTTATTCTACGCTGCACTGATTCTCTTGTGTCCGCAGATGTCATGCTGAGTTTCCTTGAACAGAGACTGCGACGATATACACTATTTGCGGCTGCCGTGCCACTCTGTACCAATTAAACAGTGGCTGCAATATTTCAAGTGTTGTGACCCAGCTCACACACTTGTTGTCTTGAAAGGCCTCATTGGCAGTTGACAAAGACGAAAAGAGTAGAAATGCATCATCTGTGCCTGACGCAATGCTTTGTCACTTTCGAAAACAAATTGGTTGAAGCTGTATGTTGTGAAAGAAAACGGTTAATTTTCGATAACTGTAAGTTTGTACGACGACAATACAAAGCTGTTATTTATTTGATTCATCATGCGAATTAGACTCGTGATACGCTGGTGTCGGTAATATTCTAAGGAAGTTTTTGCAGTCTTGTTAGCAGAAACTTGTTAGTAAGTTTGTTGGGTTGGGTGGTTGGCTGAAATTAGGAAGCGCTCATGATACACTAACTTATATTAGCTTGTATTAACACTGATAGTTAAACACATAGGGTTCGACAAAGATATCTTTGTAGTATCGTGCAGCTGAATTCTGAAGGATGCTGAGAGCATGAAAGTTTCGCTAAAGCATACAAAGGTAGCGATCGCGCACGTGAGTTTCTTTTCTTTTTTTTTTGCACACGTCCGATTGTACTTTCCTTTTCTCCCACCTCTGCTTCTTAAAACGGAATACAATGAAGTGTATTAAGAGATATAGAGAGAAATAACTTTATTAATGGCACAAGGAGGTCCCTGAATTCATTTCATCTGTGGTTTGAAAGGTGGGGTACAAAGGCACGCCACGATCGTTTCGGACTAGGTTCTCACTACTGTCTGAACATGGTAGTGAGTCGATGAGAGGAGGGACTCCAAGCCTCGAGGGAGGAAGCTGGTAGTATAGTTTTTGCAGGGGCCTGCAGGCTACCAAATATCACATTCTTTGGGAATTCAAGGAGAACCCACCACCGAAGCGTAGTGAAGCGGCGTAGACTGGCCTACAGATATTCACACATCGGATCACCGCGCATTTCACATTGTTATATCTCACAAGAAAGAATATGAGACTACTTTCGCTGCAACTCCAGTTTGTGTTCCGCGCCACGGCACCAGTATGTTCGATACCACCAATTATTCACGAAAAACGCTAACCAAATTTCTCTGCCTGCAAGACAGGTGTTCGCAGGGCCCGTACTAGCCACGCGAAATCACTGCACCATTGGCTGATCTTCCTCGAGGCATTTTTCTGCTTTCCGCTTCGTGGCGCGACGGTCTATGGAGAGAGCGAACCGTCAGGGGAGAAGGTCGGTCGGTGTTTTCCCGCTTTTAGGGCGGTTTTTTTTAGGAAGCGACGCTTAGTGTGCGAGCTAAGTGAGCTTAAGTCTGGAAACTGGTACCGTTACGGGAGACAGAAAGAAGCGTCTTTTCTGCTAATAAATAGTCACTCCTATATATATATATATATATATATATATATATATATATATATATATATATATATATATTTATATATATATATAAATATATATATATATATATATATATATATATATATATATATATATATATATATATATATATATATATATATATATATATATATATAGGATATGGCACAACGGGAGCGTTGTCAACAAGGATAAGTATATTTATTTCCCAACAGTTTCGGGAGGGGACCTCCCTTCATCAGAAGATGAGTTATACTAACATGAGTTTCCAAACTTCCTTGCTGCCGCGTCCCTCTCGCCTTGAAAGACGTTTGCGAGAGTGAGAGGGAACTGAAAAAAAAAGAAGGAGAAAAAAGACGAAAAAAGAAAGAAAAGAAAGAAAGTAAAAAAGAGGAAGAACCACTGTCAACACTGAGAACGAAGCCAACTGTCCGTCTACATCCACCTACGGTTCATATCACGTGCTGTTCAGTTCTTGGCGTGTGTCGGGCCACCCAAGATTGTGGCCGCGGTGCCGGGAGGGTCCGGGACAGCGTGCCTAAAGAAAGGGGTTTCCCCGTAATTGGTCGTTCGGCGGGCGGCGGGCGGTGTGTGTAAAGGAAAGGTTTCTCGTTAATGGATCGGTCGGCTATTTACCTTTAATCTTCGTCCGTTTCCCTTCAACGGTCATGAAGTGGTAGGCGAACGTAAACACTTTGTATGTGCATGTGGAAAAAAAAAGACAGTGTACACGTACGAGTCAGTCAGAAAAAAGCATGGTCTCCAGCTATCAATCTTTGTCACCAATTTTCTCCTGGCTTACTTCTCGGAGGCAGTTGAGTTTTCCGGGGTCCTCGTTAATACTGGCTACTAATGTACGAAATTTGAAAATAAAATATGCCTCACGCTGTTCGCGCTCGCGTCTGTTTGAAAAACCGGACTGCAAAAGAGTTACGCTAATATTTTCAAAACTGTGGTTTGGCAGGCGCAGATGTCTAGATAAAGGTAGCTTCGGCAGTGAAGTGGCGTGGTACCGGTGATTATTGAACCGCAGCCGAAATGGCGTGTCTGTTTGGCCGATATATTCTTGTCCGCAGATGTTGCAATGTAGCATGTATATTACGTTACTGGAGTCACAATTAAGGCTTTCAGTTATGCAGATTTTGAAATCCGAGAAGTTCGCTTTGGATTCCCGTGTTGTGAGCATCTGTGGGCGTACCTTGCATCGAGATTTTCCGCAGGGATGGCACCCTGATTGAATTTTGGGGGTGTTTGTTTTTGCCCTGACAAGAATGTCCTTCAGATTTTTATCCCGGCGGTACACCACGTGAGGTGGCTTCGCGAAAATAGAAGTTAGTCGTTTGCTTTGCCTGATTATGTTGAAATGGCGGGAAAGTATGTTGTTGATTCGTGGCGCTGATGAGGAGTAAGTTAGTACAAGGTTCGTTTGGGAAGTCGTTTTAGGTACTTTGTTTGGTCCCTTAATTATATCATTCCTGTTCACGTTGCGAGCACGTAGTATGGCATCGTCAATAATGTCTTCCGGATAATTTTGTTTCAATAAGGAATGCTTTAGGTGTTCCGCGTGTCTGTCAAATTCCCGTATATCGGTGCATATTCTTCGGTACCGGTAGGCCTGAGAATATGGAATACCCGTTTTGCAATGCTTTGGGTGGCTGCTGTTGAAATGTAGGTACATTTGACGGTCTGTAGGCTTTTTGTAAAGGTTTGTTGACAAGCGGTCATTTTCGACCGTGACAGTAACGTCCAAAAAGTTAATGCTAGTTTTGGAAATTTTGTGCGTGAATTTTATTGACGGGTGGCATTTGTTAAAATCCTCTATGAAGCGGAAAAGACTTCCCTCATCATGGTTCCATATCATAAAAATATCGTCTAAGTATCTTCTGTAGTAGAAAGGTTTCAAGGTGCGTCCCTCAATGAATGGGATTTCAAGTGAAGCCATAAAGGTGCTCGCGAAGTTTGGGGCCATTTTCGTGCCCATTGCAGTGCCACTGACCTGAAGGAAATGCTTGCCGTTGAACTCAAAATGGTTATAATTTAGTACAAGTTCAAGAAGTGTGAACAGTACCTCGCCACTTACACTAGTTGATGAGTCAGATTTTACATATTCAGAAACCATAGCCGCTATTCCGTCATGGTGGGGTATGTTGGTGTACAGTGAGCAGACGTCCATGGTCACCAGAAAACTGCCGCCTGGGATGTCGAGACTTGAAGTTTCGCAGATGAAGTGGTTTGTGTCCTTTAGGTAATAGGAAAAATTTGGGGGGATGTTTTTTATTAAGGAATTGATGAATTCTGATATATTTTCTGTTGATGTGCTGTTACTGGATACTATCGGACGTCCCGGATTACCTGCCTTGTGTATTTTGGGGAGCAAATAGAATCGACCGGGAACAGAGTGGGCCGGTAACATTGCTTTTAACATTTTGCCGGTAATTTTCTCGTCCCGGCGGAGATTGTTTAGGGTTACTTTTATCTCCCTTTCAAATTCGGGAGTCGGGTCCGTTGGAAGTTCTTTGTAGAATTTTGTGTCTGATAGCTGTCGTTCCCCTTCCTTTAAGTAGTCCGACGTATTTAGAATTACTATGCAGCCTCCTTTATCAGCCGGTTTGATAGTAATTCCAGTGTTTTTTCGTAGTTCATCGAGTGCCCTTCGTTCTGACTTTGATATGTTGTTTCGAAATGGCCGATTTTTTCCATACGCTCTGATGATATCTGTTTGAACTGCTGATATATACATATCGAGGTGTTTGTCCCTCTGCTCACCCGGACACCATGATCTGTCACCACCAATCACTCTATTCTCGTTCGTACAGTCCTTGCGATCATGAAAGTATTCACGGAGGCGGAGATTACGCGCAAAGTTATCGAGGTCTTGGTACAGTTCAAATTCATTGAATTTACCGGATGATGGACAAAAGGTCAAGCCTCTCGACAAAAGTTGAAGCTGAGCGGGTGTGAGTGTTGTGTTTGACAGATTGAGGACATTTTCCTCATAAGTTTTCGGCTGCTCTTGGCTATCACGTGGCACGGGAATTTCAGCGTCATATTCGAGAGTAAGGATGTTTTGATTAGGATTGCACTGTGGTTCTGAGTTCCCATTTTTCTCCTCAAAGTTAGGTTGAGGTACGGGTGGTCCCTGGTGTTCTTGTACGGCCTCATTCCTATTTTCCTGTTGCAGAGCAGTGGAGCTACTGCAATCGCGCTTGAATTTTCTATCTTTTACTACTGAAATTTCGCCTCTCTTCTTTAGTTCATATCTTTCCAGTTCTCTTGCCTCATGCTCTCCGAGATTAGATACCAATTTCTGCGTGGCCTCCGTGACACTGTGTTCGGTGGCCTTACGCTCACAATGGTCCGCAATGACCCGAGTCAGTTGCAAGGACGCTTCTAGTAATATTTTTTCCCACTTCCCCGTTTCTGCTTCACTTAGTGTAGACATTGAGGGGTTGCAGGCTAGGCGGAGACCCTTAGGTGCAATTTCGTGAGATAGATATTTGTTTAGTTGTTCTGCGTGTTTTTCGTATTGCACCCGCTTTTCAATGATTTTCCTGATCGATAGAAATGAGTGGGACCATGCGTGTTTAAGACTGCCCGTACCTTTTGTTTCCCCGTGTCATTTGGAAGCCGCCGCCTTGGTCTTCGCCGCATTTGTCCGCCTGGTGTTGTAAGGCCTCGCTGGTGGGAGTGGAGACGTCGTCACTGCTGGGACCCTGGATGGCTCTTTGTGTCCCTCGGCTCCTGGTGGGACCCGCTGGCTCGCTGGCTTCGCTGGTGGTAGTGGCGACATCGTCACTGCTGGTGCCCTGGATGGCTCTGTGTGTCGCTCGGCTTCTTGTTGTTGAGGGGGCTTGGCACTGGAGTTGTCCGTGCAAGCGATTGCCGCCGATCTCCATGCCGCCGACGTCCATCGCAGCTGCACCCTCGTGTGCTGTGCCAGTAGCGCGACCCCCTCGAAGCTTGCATGTAAGCCGTCAGCAGCCAGGAAGCGGCGCAGCGGGAGTGTTGAGAAACCATGTTCGACGTAATAGACGCCTGCTCCCAACAACCCGTAGTGGCATAGACGGCGGGCCTCTCTGCTGAATCGCTGTACCTCCATATTAAACTGATTCATTGATCGCCAGTTCGAGTCCCGCCGTCGGCGATTGGGTGCGCGAGGTAGTGGCAGACTAAGATGCAGTGTCTTGATGTTCGGGCGCATCTGCCTCATTCGCTTCAATGCCTCCCTCAACGAATCCAGTGATCCTGAAGAGCTCGTCTTCAGGATGTCCGTGGTGCCCACATGCAGAAACAACGTGTCCACCCGGTGAGGTAGGTACTCAAGTAGCGCTGGAATGTCCGAAAACATAGCACCACCATAGGAGATGAAGCACGGCGTCGACGAGTCGTTCGGGCTGAAGTGCGTGTGGACGTACCGCATGATTGTGTCCCCGATGACGGCACACTTCGTAGGGTAATTTGGATATCTCCGCGACAAACGCTCCGTTGATGATGTACTGGCAGCCATGGTGCAGGTCAGTGGGAGTAATAATTCAATGGGCCAGTTAGTCTTCGTGAAGGTATGGGATATGGCACAACGGGAGCGTTGTCAACAAGGATAAATATATTTATTTCCCAACAGTTTCGGGAGGGGACCTCCCTTCATCAGGGGATGAGTTATACTAACATGAGTTTCCAAACTTCCTTGCTGCCGCGTCCCTCTCGCCTTGAAAGACGTTTGCGAGAGTGAGAGGGAACTGAAAAAAAAGAAGGAGAAAAAAGACGAAAAAAGAAAGAAAAGAAAGAAAGTAAAAAAGAGGAAGAACCACTGTCAACACTGAGAACGAAGCCAACTGTCCGTCTACATCCACCTACGGTTCATATCACGTGCTGTTCAGTTCTTGGCGTGTGTCGGGCCACCCAAGATTGTCGCCGCGGTGCCGGGAGGGTCCGGGACAGCGTGCCTAAAGAAAGGGGTTTCCCCGTAATTGGTCGTTCGGCGGGCGGCGGGCGGTGTGTGTAAAGGAAAGGTTTCTCGTTAATGGGTCGGTCGGCTATTTACCTTTAATCTTCGTCCGTTTCCCTTCAACGGTCATGAAGTGGTAGGCGAACGTAAACACTTTGTATGTGCATGTGGAAAAAAAAAGACAGTGTACACGTACGAGTCAGTCAGAAAAAAGCATGGTCTCCAGCTATCAATCTTTGTCACCAATTTTCTCCTGGCTTACTTCTCGGAGGCAGTTGAGTTTTCCGGGGTCCTCGTTAATACCGGCTACTAATGTACGAAATTTGAAAATAAAATCTGCCTCACGCTGTTCGCGCTCGCGTCTGTTTGAAAAACCGGACTGCAAAAGAGTTACGCTAATATTTTCAAAACTGTGGTTTGGCAGGCGCAGATGTCTAGATAAAGGTAGCTTCGGCAGTGAAGTGGCGTGGTACCGGTGATTATTGAACCGCAGCCGAAATGGCGTGTCTGTTTAGCCGATATATTCTTGTCCGCAGATGTTGCAATGTAGCATGTATATTACGTTACTGGAGTCACAATTAAGGCTTTCAGTTATGCAGATTTTGAAATCCGAGAAGTTCGCTTTGGATTCCCGTGTTGTGAGCATCTGTGGGCATACCTTGCATCGAGATTTTCCGCAGGGATGGCACCCTGATTGAATTTTGGGGGTGTTTGTTTTTGCCCTGACAAGAATGTCCTTCAGATTTTTATCCCGGCGGTACACCACGTGAGGTGGCTTCGCGAAAATAGAAGTTAGTCGTTTGCTTTGCCTGATTATGTTGAAATGGCGGGAAAGTATGTTGTTGATTCGTGGCGCTGATGAGGAGTAAGTTAGTACAAGGTTCGTTTGGGAAGTCGTTTTAGGTACTTTGTTTGGTCCCTTAATTATATCATTCCTGTTCACGTTGCGAGCACGTAGTATGGCATCGTCAATAATGTCTTCCGGATAATTTTGTTTCAATAAGGAATGCTTTAGGTGTTCCGCGTGTCTGTCAAATTCCTGTATATCGGTGCATATTCTTCGGTACCGGTAGGCCTGAGAATATGGAATACCCGTTTTGCAATGCTTTGGGTGGCTGCTGTTGAAATGTAGGTACATTTGACGGTCTGTAGGCTTTTTGTAAAGGTTTGTTGACAAGCGGTCATTTTCGACCGTGACAGTAACGTCCAAAAAGTTAATGCTAGTTTTGGAAATTTTGTGCGTGAATTTTATTGACGGGTGGCATTTGTTAAAATCCTCTATGAAGCGGAAAAGACTTCCCTCATCATGGTTCCATATCATAAAAATATCGTCTAAGTATCTTCTGTAGTAGAAAGGTTTCAAGGTGCGTCCCTCAATGAATGGGATTTCAAGTGAAGCCATAAAGGTGCTCGCGAAGTTTGGGGCCATTTTCTTGCCCATTGCAGTGCCACTGACCTGAAGGAAATGCTTGCCGTTGAACTCAAAATGGTTATAATTTAGTACAAGTTCAAGAAGTGTGAACAGTACCTCGCCACTTACACTAGTTGATGAGTCAGATTTTACATATTCAGAAACCATAGCCGCTATTCCGTCATGGTGGGGTATGTTGGTGTACAGTGAGCAGACGTCCATGGTCACCAGAAAACTGCCGCCTGGGATGTCGAGACTTGAAGTTTCGCAGATGAAGTGGTTTGTGTCCTTTAGGTTATAGGGAAAATTTGGGGGGATGTTTTTTATTAAGGAATTGATGAATTCTGATATATTTTCTGTTGATGTGCTGTTACTGGATACTATCGGACGTCCCGGATTACCTGCCTTGTGTATTTTGGGGAGCAAATAGAATCGACCGGGAACAGAGTGGGCCGGTAACATTGCTTTTAACATTTTGCCGGTAATTTTCTCGTCCCGGCGGAGATTGTTTAGGGTTACTTTTATCTCCCTTTCAAATTCGGGAGTCGGGTCCGTTGGAAGTTCTTTGTAGAATTTTGTGTCTGATAGCTGTCGTTCCCCTTCCTTTAAGTAGTCCGACGTATTTAGAATTACTATGCAGCCTCCTTTATCAGCCGGTTTGATAGTAATTCCAGTGTTTTTTCGTAGTTCATCGAGTGCCCTTCGTTCTGACTTTGATATGTTGTTTCGAAATGGCCGATTTTTTCCATACGCTCTGATGATATCTTTTTGAACTGCTGATACACAAGGCAGGTAATCCGGGACGTCCGATAGTATCCAGTAACAGCACATCAACAGAAAATATATCAGAATTCATCAATTCCTTAATAAAAAACATCCCCCCAAATTTTCTCTATTACCTAAAGGACACAAACCACTTCATCTGCGAAATTTCAAGTCTCGACATCCCAGGCGGCAGTTTTCTGGTGACCATGGACGTCTGCTCACTTCACACCAACATACCCCACCATGACGGAATAGCGGCTATGGTTTCTGAATATGTAAAATCTGACTCATCAACTAGTGTAAGTGGCGAGGTACTGTTCACACTTCTTGAACTTGTACTAAATTATAACCATTTTGAGTTCAACGGCAAGCATTTTCTTCAGGTCAGTGGCAGTGCAATGGGCACGAAAATGGCCCCAAACTTCGCGAGCACCTTTATGGCTTCACTTGAAATCCCATTCATTGAGGGACGCACCTTGAAACCTTTCTACTACAGAAGATACTTAGACGATATTTTTATGATATGGAACCATGATGAGGGAAGTCTTTTCCGCTTCATAGAGGATTTTAACAAATGCCACCCGTCAATAAAATTCACGCACAAAATTTCCAAAACTAGCATTAACTTTTTGGACGTTACTGTCACGGTCGAAAATGACCGCTTGTCAACAAACCTTTACAAAAAGCCTACAGACCGTCAAATGTACCTACATTTCAACAGCAGCCACCCAAAGCATTGCAAAACGGGTATTCCATATTCTCAGGCCTACCGGTACCGAAGAATATGCACCGATATACGGGAATTTGACAGACACGCGGAACACCTAAAGCATTCCTTATTGAAACAAAATTATCCGGAAGACATTATTGACGATGCCATACTACGTGCTCGCAACGTGAACAGGAATGATATAATTAAGGGACCAAACAAAGTACCTAAAACGACTTCCCAAACGAACCTTGTACTAACTTACTCCTCATCAGCGCCACGAATCAACAACATACTTTCCCGCCATTTCAACATAATCAGGCAAAGCAAACGACTAACTTCTATTTTCGCGAAGCCACCTCACGTGGTGTACCGCCGGGATAAAAATCTGAAGGACATTCTTGTCAGGGCAAAAACAAACACCCCCAAAATTCAATCAGGGTGCCATCCCTGCGGAAAATCTCGGTGCAAGGTATGCCCACAGATGCTCACAACACGGGAATCCAAAGCGAACTTCTCGGATTTCAAAATCTGCATAACTGAAAGCCTTATTTGTGACTCCAGTAACGTAATATACATGCTACATTGCAACATCTGCGGACAAGAATATATCGGCCAAACAGACACGCCATTTCGGCTGCGGTTCAATAATCACCGGTACCACGCCACTTCACTGCCGAAGCTACCTTTATCTAGACATCTGCGCCTGCCAAACCACAGTTTTGAAAATATTAGCGTAACTCTTTTGCAGTCCGGTTTTTCAAACAGACGCGAGCGCGAACAGCGTGAAGCATATTTTATTTTCAAATTTCGTACATTAGTAGCCGGTATTAACGAGGACCCCGGAAAACTCAACTGCCTCCGAGAAGTAAGCCAGGAGAAAATTGGTGACAAAGATTGATAGCTGGAGACCATGCTTTTTTCTGACTGACTCGTACGTGTACACTGTCTTTTTTTTTCAACATGCACATACAAAGTGTTTACGTTCGCCTACCACTTCATGACCGTTGAAGGGAAACGGACGAAGATTAAAGGTAAATAGCCGACCGACCCATTAACGAGAAACCTTTCCTTTACACACACCGCCCGCCGCCCGCCGAACGATCAATTACGGGGAAACCCCTTTCTTTAGGCACGCTGTCCCGGACCCTCCCGGCACCGCGGCGACAATCTTGGGTGGCCCGACACACGCCAAGAACTGAACAGCACGTGATATGAACCGTAGGTGGATGTAGACGGACAGTTGGCTTCGTTCTCAGTGTTGACAGTGGTTCTTCCTCTTTTTTACTTTCTTTCTTTTCTTTCTTTTTTCGTCTTTTTTCTCCTTCTTTTTTTTTCAGTTCCCTCTCACTCTCGCAAACGTCTTTCAAGGCGAGAGGGACGCGGCAGCAAGGAAGTTTGGAAACTCATGTTAGTATAACTCATCCCCTGATGAAGGGAGGTCCCCTCCCGAAACTGTTGGGAAATAAATATATTTATCCTTGTTGACAACGCTCCCGTTGTGCCATATCCCATACCTTCACGAAGACTAACTGGCCCATTGAATTATTACTCCCACTGACCTGCACCATGGCTGCCAGTACATCATCAACGGAGCGTTTGTCGCGGAGATATCCAAATTACCCTACGAAGTGTGCCGTCATCGGAGACTCAATCATGCGGTACGTCCACACGCACTTCAGCCCGAACGACTCGTCGACGCCGTGCTTCATCTCCTATGGTGGTGCTATGTTTTCGGACATTCCGGCGCTACTTGAGTACCTACCTCACCGGGTGGACACGTTGTTTCTGCATGTGGGCACCACGGACATCCTGAAGACGAGCTCTTCAGGATCACTGGATTCGTTGAGGGAGGCATTGAAGCGAATGAGGCAGATGCGCCCGAACATCAAGACACTGCATCTTAGTCTGCCACTACCTCGCGCACCCAATCGCCGACGGCGGGACTCGAACTGGCGATCAATGAATCAGTTTAATATGGAGGTACAGCGATTCAGCAGAGAGGCCCGCCGTCTATGCCTCTACGGGTTGTTGGGAGCAGGCGTCTATTACGTCGAACATGGTTTCTCAACACTCCCGCTGCGCCACTTCCTGGCTGCTGACGGCTTACATGCAAGCTTCGAGGGGGTCGCGCTACTGGCACAGCACACGAGGGTGCAGCTGCGATGGACGTCGGCGGCATGGAGATCGGCGGCAATCGCTTGCACGGACAACTCCAGTGCCAAGCCCCCTCAACAACAAGAAGCCGAGCGACACGCAGAGCCATCCAGGGCACCAGCAGAGACGATGTCGCCACTACCACCAGCGAAGCCAGCGAGCCAGCGGGTCCCACCAGGAGCCGAGGGACACAAAGAGCCATCCAGGGTCCCAGCAGTGACGACGTCTCCACTCCCACCAGCGAGGCCTTACGACACCAGGCGGACAAATGCGGCGAAGACCAAGGCGGTGGCTTCCAAATGACACGGGGAAACAAAAGGTACGGGCAGTCTTAAACACGCATGGTCCCACTCATTTCTATCGATCAGGAAAATCATTGAAAAGCGGGTGCAATACGAAAAACACGCAGAACAACTAAACAAATATCTATCTCACGAAATTGCACCTAAGGGTCTCCGCCTAGCCTGCAACCCCTCAATGTCTACACTAAGTGAAGCAGAAACGGGGAAGTGGGAAAAAATATTACTAGAAGCGTCCTTGCAACTGACTCGGGTCATTGCGGACCATTGTGAGCGTAAGGCCGCCGAACACAGTGTCACGGAGGCCACGCAGAAATTGGTATCTAATCTCGGAGAGCATGAGGCAAGAGAACTGGAAAGATATGAACTAAAGAAGAGAGGCGAAATTTCAGTAGTAAAAGATAGAAAATTCAAGCGGGATTGCAGTAGCTCCACTGCTCTGCAACAGGAAAATAGGAATGAGGCCGTACAAGAACACCAGGGACCACCCGTACCTCAACCTAACTTTGAGGAGAAAATGGGAACTCAGAACCACAGTGCAATCCTAATCAAAACATCCTTACTCTCGAATATGACGCTGAAATTCCCGTGCCACGTGATAGCCAAGAGCAGCCGAAAACTTATGAGGAAAATGTCCTCAATCTGTCAAACACAACACTCACACCCGCTCATCTTCAACTTTTGTCGAGAGGCTTGACCTTTTGTCCATCATCCGGTAAATTCAATGAATTTGAACTGTACCAAGACCTCGATAACTTTGCGCGTAATCTCCGCCTCCGTGAATACTTTCATGATCGCAAGGACTGTACGAACGAGAATAGAGTGATTGGTGGTGACAGATCATGGTGTCCGGGTGAGCAGAGGGACAAACACCTCGATATGTATATATCAGCAGTTCAAAAAGATATCATCAGAGCGTATGGAAAAAATCGGCCATTTCGAAACAACATATCAAAGTCAGAACGAAGGGCACTCGATGAACTACGAAAAAACACTGGAATTACTATCAAACCGGCTGATAAAGGAGGCTGCATAGTAATTCTAAATACGTCGGACTACTTAAAGGAAGGGGAACGACAGCTATCAGACACAAAATTCTACAAAGAACTTCCAACGGACCCGACTCCCGAATTTGAAAGGGAGATAAAAGTAACCCTAAACAATCTCCGCCGGGACGAGAAAATTACCGGCAAAATGTTAAAAGCAATGTTACCGGCCCACTCTGTTCCCGGTCGATTCTATTTGCTCCCCAAAATACACAAGGCAGGTAATCCGGGACGTCCGATAGTATCCAGTAACAGCACATCAACAGAAAATATATCAGAATTCATCAATTCCTTAATAAAAAACATCCCCCCAAATTTTCCCTATTACCTAAAGGACACAAACCACTTCATCTGCGAAACTTCAAGTCTCGACATCCCAGGTGGCAGTTTTCTGGTGACCATGGACGTCTGCTCACTGTACACCAACATACCCCACCATGACGGAATAGCGGCTATGGTTTCTGAATATGTAAAATCTGACTCATCAACTAGTGTAAGTGGCGAGGTACTGTTCAAACTTCTTGAACTTTACTAAATTATAACCATTTTGAGTTCAACGGCAAGCATTTCCTTCAGGTCAGTGGCACTGCAATGGGCAAGAAAATGGCCCCAAACTTCGCGAGCACCTTTATGGCTTCACTTGAAATCCCATTCATTGAGGGACGCACCTTGAAACCTTTCTACTACAGAAGATACTTAGACGATATTTTTATGATATGGAACCATGATGAGGGAAGTCTTTTCCGCTTCATAGAGGATTTTAACAAATGCCACCCGTCAATAAAATTCACGCACAAAATTTCCAAAACTAGCATTAACTTTTTGGACGTTACTTTCACGGTCGAAAATGACCGCTTGTCAACAAACCTTTACAAAAAGCCTACAGACCGTCAAATGTACCTACATTTCAACAGCAGCCACCCAAAGCATTGCAAAACGGGTATTCCATATTCTCAGGCCTACCGGTACCGAAGAATATGCACCGATATACGGGAATTTGACAGACACGCGGAACACCTAAAGCATTCCTTATTGAAACAAAATTATCCGGAAGACATTATTGACGATGCCATACTACGTGCTCGCAACGTGAACAGGAATGATATAATTAAGGGACCAAACAAAGTACCTAAAACGACTTCCCAAACGAACCTTGTACTAACTTACTCCTCATCAGCGCCACGAATCAACAACATACTTTCCCGCCATTTCAACATAATCAGGCAAAGCAAACGACTAACTTCTATTTTCGCGAAGCCACCTCACGTGGTGTACCGCCGGGATAAAAATCTGAAGGACATTCTTGTCAGGGCAAAAACAAACACCCCCAAAATTCAATCAGGGTGCCATCCCTGCGGAAAATCTCGATGCAAGGTATGCCCACAGATGCTCACAACACGGGAATCCAAAGCGAACTTCTCGGATTTCAAAATCTGCATAACTGAAAGCCTTAATTGTGACTCCAGTAACGTAATATACATGCTACATTGCAACATCTGCGGACAAGAATATATCGGCCAAACAGACACGCCATTTCGGCTGCGGTTCAATAATCACCGGTACCACGCCACTTCACTGCCGAAGCTACCTTTATCTAGACATCTGCGCCTGCCAAACCACAGTTTTGAAAATATTAGCGTAACTCTTTTGCAGTCCGGTTTTTCAAACAGACGCGAGCGCGAACAGCGTGAGGCATATTTTATTTTCAAATTTCGTACATTAGTAGCCGGTATTAACGAGGACCCCGGAAAACTCAACTGCCTCCGAGAAGTAAGCCAGGAGAAAATTGGTGACAAAGATTCATAGCTGGAGACCATGCTTTTTTCTGACTGACTCGTACGTGTACACTGTCTTTTTTTTTCCACATGCACATACAAAGTGTTTACGTTCGCCTACCACTTCATGACCGTTGAAGGGAAACGGACGAAGGTTAAAGGTAAATAGCCGACCGACCCATTAACGAGAAACCTTTCCTTTACACACACCACCCGCCGCCCGCCGAACGACCAATTACGGGGAAACCCCTTTCTTTAGGCACGCTGTCCCGGACCCTCCCGGCACCGCGGCGACAATCTTGGGTGGCCCGACACACGCGAAGAACTGAACAGCACGTGATATGAACCGTAGGTGGATGTAGACGGACAGTTGGCTTCGTTCTCAGTGTTGACAGTGGTTCTTCCTCTTTTTTACTTTCTTTCTTTTCTTTCTTTTTTCGTCTTTTTTCTCCTTCTTTTTTTTTCACTTCCCTCTCACTCTCGCAAACGTCTTTCAAGGCGAGAGGGACGCGGCAGCAAGGAAGTTTGGAAACTCATGTTAGTATAACTCCTCCCCTGATGAAGGGAGGTCCCCTCCCGAAACTGTTGGGAAATAAATATATTTATCCTTGTTGACAACGCTCCCGTTGTGCCATATCCCATACCTTCACGAAGACTAACTGGCCCATTGAATTATTACTCCCACTATATATATATATATATATATATATATATATATATATATATATATATATATATATATATATATATATATATATATTTATATATATATATAGTCCAGTATATCCTCCGTGAGCGGTCACAACGTGGTTTATTTCGACGTTTCGGCCTAGAGTCTGGCCTTCATCAGGATTAAAGATACAGTTTGTTGGTGCTCAGCTTTATACAATCTCAAATCGGAGGGCAAGGAAAGAGGAAAAAAAGACATTAACGAAAAAATGAAAAAAAGAAAAAGAAAAAGGAAAGAAAAAGAAGAAAAAAGAGAAGAAGAGAAAAATAACATACGGTGGACGCCCCTCGGATGCCCCCCTTCCACTCTTCCCTCCACTCCCCCCCTCATCTCTCTCCCCCCTCTTCCCTTCACCTTTCTGATGTCGGCGGTCTGTGTATGTTTCCGTTCACTAACGCATTCCTCCCGATCAGATGGCCCCTCCTGGCACTGGCGGTTCGGTGTGGGGCAAAAAAGAGCTTTTTAAGAAGTCCTAAGCCTTTAACTACTCGGGGTCTCGTAAACAATTCGTCGTAGAAGGAGGGGTACTGCGTATCGTGGCAGAGGCTGGTAAGTGGACATTTTTAGGAAGTTCTAAGCCTTTAACAACTCCGCGCCCTGTCAACATTTCGTCGTAAAAAGAGGGGTGCTCCGTATTGCGGTAGGCTGTGCAAGCGCGTGCAATGCGAATTCCTTGCCCGCTTCTGGATTACGCGTGTAGTGGGGGCCTCCCGTCTGTGCACAGGGTTGCTGTTGGGCATGTCATGCATGGCACAATTGATTGGGTAGTAAAATAAAACAGAAAACAGACGACAGCTACACTTAAGAAGAGTCGTTACACTTGGAATTGTTTTGGGTTGTCCAGTGCCCTTCGCAGCTGCAGTGCCGTGAACTCAGTTACTATTTTCATTGTTGCCGTTATTGTTTTATAATGCTTTAATTGCTGCAAGTGTACCAGGATTCTCATTTATTCCTCTATCGAGGGAGCTAAATCGGTGGATAAGGTATGACTCTCGTTGTTCACGTTCTTGATTTGATTTAAATACCGTCTATAAAAGCGTTACTGATAGTTTGTCGAATGCATGGTCGGGAAGATTGAGTTGTTTTGATAAAGGTAGACTTGGGGCTGATTTCGCATGGGCTCTGTGATTATTGAAGCGAATCCTAAATGGTGTTTCTGTTTGTCCGATGTACTGCATACCACACACGTTGCATTCGAGTAGGTATACCACATTAGAGGAATCGCATGTTAGGTTTCCTCGTATGTTAATCGAAAACTTGGATTGCGTGCTGGTTGCTTTGTCTGTTTCTCGCATCGCCTTACATACAAGACATCGTGGCTTTAAACAAGGGCGGCATAAATTATTGGGGGGTGACATGTTAATTTGGGAGTGGACAAGGTTGTCTTTGAGGTTACGTGGTCGTCGGTAAACGACGCCTGGAGCGGATGGGAATGCGCGTTTCAGACGTTCACTTTGTTCCAGAATGTTGTAATGTCGTTTAAGAATTTTGTTTACATTGGGGAAGTTTGTGCTGTAAGTCAAGCAGAGGTTCGTTCGTTGTGGGTCTTCTCGTGGTGGTTGTTTCATAAGCAAGTCTTCACGCTTTAGTTTTCTCGCTTTTTGAACAGCGTCATTAATTACATGTGGGGGTATTTTTGTTTCTCGAGCATAAGTTTTAGCCTCTGTGAGCTCGTGTCAAAGTCAGCGTCTCTAGAGCAGATTCGCTTAAACCGGTGAGCCTGGCTGTATGGAATACTGTTTTTACAGTGGCGTGGGTGATCACTTTGGTAATGGAGGTATTGTTGTCGATCCGTTGGTTTGCGATATAGAGTTGTAGAGAGCTTCTCTTCTTCTATCATTATGGTAACATCAAGAAAATTTACGCTAACTTGCGAGTATGTGTGTGTGAAGTGTATGTTCGGATGTACAGCATTGTAAGTGTCGATAAAGCTGAGAAGTTCGTCCTCGCTGTGGGTCCAAATAAGAAAGTTGTTGTCTATGTATCTTCTGTATAACATTGATTTCAAGGAACTTTGTGCAAGCAATTCAGATTCTAGCTTTCCCATAAATATGTTGGCATAATTAGGTGCCATTTTGGTGCCCATAGCGGTCCCGCTGATTTGTCGAAAATACTCCTGGTTAAACTCGAATGAATTTAATTCGAGGACCATCCATGTCAAAGTTGCAATGGCAGAGAAATCGGGGGTGTTAGATTGTCTATGGTTTGTGTACATGTTTTGTAATGCAGCTATGCCGTCATCGTGAGGAATATTTGTATATAATGAAGAGACATCAAGAGTAACCAAGTACGAGTTTTTCGGCGCACAGATACCTGCAATGTCTCGAAAAAAAATGTGTGGTGTCTTTTATGTACGACGCGAGGGTGCATGGAATGTGGCTTATTAGTTTGTCCATGTACCCTGATAAGGGTTCAGTTATTGTACCGATGCCTGATATGTTTGGTCGACCTGGTTACCGGGTTTATGAATTTTTGGGAGGATAAAGAAGCGACCTGGACGAGGGTATGCTGCTTGCATCAGTTTGTGGTCAGTGTTGGTGATTTTTTCTGCATCCAACAGTTTTTTAGTTCTGTTGATACGATACGTTTGTATTCGTCTGTCGTATCACCTGGGAGGCGTTCGTAAAATCGTGAGTCGTCCAGTTGGCGGTATGCTTCTTGTAAGTAGTTGGTTGTACTAAGGACTACAATTACTCCTCCTTTGTCAGCGGGTTTTATTGTTATGTCTGTCTTAGATGCCAGTTTTTTCATACTTATTTTTTTCAGATTTTGTCAAGTTTT
The DNA here is from genome assembly GCF_043290135.1 of Rhipicephalus microplus. Classification (NCBI taxonomy): domain Eukaryota; kingdom Metazoa; phylum Arthropoda; class Arachnida; order Ixodida; family Ixodidae; genus Rhipicephalus; species Rhipicephalus microplus. The sequence continues at coordinate 116,284,099 of NC_134700.1, read as the reverse complement.
CTCGGTTTCCTTTCTGTCTGTGGTATTCGTGTACTATACCTTTCTGTACTGCGGTGATATAAAGGTCCAAGCACTTGTCTCGATTACTGTTCAATGTCCAATCATTTCATTTACGACGGTGAATTGTTTCGTGGTTAGAACGCCTGTCCAAGAAATATTCGCGACACCTTCAGCTTCGAGCGAAGTTGTCGAGGTCTCGGAGCAAATGGAATTCATCGAAAAATTTTGTGGTCGGGCAGAAGCTTAGTCCCTTAGATAGCAGTTTTTCTTCGTCAGGTGACAAGCTCGTGTCCGATAAGTTTACAACTACAGTGTCACAGGGTGTGTTCCTAGATGGGTGCTCGTTTGTACCATTAGTGATTTCCTGGGTGGTGGTGTTGTAGTGATAAGGAACTATATCAGGGAACGCAGGTTTGGGCACATGGTCTCTTTTGAGTTTATGAATTTTCGTGGTCATGATGGCTTGGTATTCATTCTGTTCAAATTCTGTTAATCGCGTGATTTCTTCGTTCGATAACGTGTTGTGGCGAAGTATGGTGTTGGTCATAGCGACCAGTTTCTTTACCTGCTTATCACTGTGATTAAGAGCGATTTCTGTTAATTTAAGAGATGCCTCAAGGAGGACGTTTTTCCATGTTATTTCGTCGTGTTCATCTAGATCTGTAGCGGCTAGGGTGAGGGAGAGTGTCATACCCTTGGCGGTGTTCTATAACGAAGGTACACTTGCAATGTTGATTTATGCATTTCATGTCTAATTCGTTTGTCAGCAAGTTTTCGTACTTTAAGGAAAGTGGCACTGCAACTGGGAAGCGATGAGCTGGACTTACATTTCAGAAGTCAATCTTCTTTTGGGTGCGGGGATGGCACTGATGAGGTGCGCAGGTTGTAGTTATGTCTGGCAGGCCTTCGTCGTTGTGGGGAGCATTTCGGCGTTGGGCTCCCGGTGAACGTATTCGTTGACAGTTCCGGGGTCCGCAATAGGGGGACGCGGTTTCCTAGTTCGGCAGGCTTCCCTTCGAGGAGTGGTGTAGTGGTGCTGTCATGTAGTGCTTTAGGTCTCGACATCTGCAATGGAGGGACGCGTGTTGGCTGTTCTGCAGATTTCCCCCCTAGTAGTGGTGCGCTGTTGATGATGGTGAGGGGGTGCTTGTGGCTCGCGGGAGTCACAGTTTCCCCGATCGTCGCGAACTCATCTGTGATGTTGGGTGGGTGTGGGGCTCCTCGTGTATGTTGATATGCAGAAGTCTTCTCATGGGTGTCTTGTTGTGTTGAACGTATATTCACGGGAGCTGCTGGTTGAGTCGACCACCTCGTGGTAGCTTCGAAGTCTCCGCGACCGAGTGCTTTCTTGAGGGTTTTGGCAATCAAAGTGACACCCATAAAACTCGGATGAAGCCCATCCGCAGCAAGAAAGCGTCTTGGTGGCAACTGCTCGAATCGGTAGTCAATGTATGACACCTTGCTGGGTCTTCGGCAGTAGGCCTAGACTGTCTCGTTGAATTGACGAGCGTCCCGGTTGAAGCGGTGCACGAATTGTTCGTTCGATCGTTCCAGGTGTAGGTTGAGGTAACGGGGCAGCACGCATGAAACAACGAGCCTTTCGAGTTCCTGGTGTGTTCGAAGCGTGTTGTTCACTAGGCGGCGAAGGCGGCGTAGCGATTCCTCTAGTCCGTACGACGCCAGCTCGCTCGTACCGACGTGAAAAACGAGCGTGGTCAGAGATAGTGGTATGCCAGCAAGCTCTTTCTAGATGTCGAGTGTAGAGGCTCCGCGGATGGAAATGATTGCAGGTGTCGTCTTCTCATGCGGGTTGAAATGCCGAGTTAAAGGCTTAGAACTTCCTAAAAATGCCCGCTTACCAGCCTCTGCCACAATACGCGGTACCCCTCCTTCTACGAGGAATTGTTTACGGAACCCCGTGTAGTTAAAGGCTTAGGACTCCATCGCTTCATACGTCACACGATTCCCCCTTCCCCCGAAAGAAGGCATGGATTACGAACAAGAAAAAGTTAACAAGTAGAGGGTAAAAAGCTACAAATGTCAAAAATTCACAATTGGTTCTGTGCTCAAGGGAAGTTCCGTAAACTTTCAGACTTCAGGGGAAACTGCAGCAGTCCGGTTAACGCAGGATTTCTGGTGGGCGAGGCTGGTGGTTGCGTCCTGGATAACACAAATATGCTTTGGACGTAGAGATAAGGGTAATCACAGCTGGAATTCTTGTGAAAAACGAACGAGGTCCGAACATCTTGCAGAATCGACAGTTCCAATATTGTAGGCATCGAATTCCTCGTCGTGGGTGATACACAGGCCGTGCAAGCAGCTTGCGTGAGCGTTGATCGAGGTTGATTGGCCGCTGCCTGTGTTCCTGCCGGGTACAAAGGGTGCTTTTGTGGCTTTTGTGGCTTTTGGAGATTTTTCTATAGCGATGTCGCAGATATTTTAATCGAAGGCGCATTTTCAATCTCTGGTGGAGAATGTATACACAACGATGGGCCTTTTCGCAATGTTCTTTGAGCCTTAAGAGGGTTTCGATGAAGTTTTCTTTCGTCGCTGACAATGTTGAAGTATACGTTGACGTTGTAGTTTCTTGGTTTCGTCGACTTGCGTGTGGTGTGACATTGATCGTGGTTTGCCAGCATTCTTAGCAAGTCCTCCGCAGGCTTCTACAACGCCAACCAATGCAGCTGTCTCTGACGCAAGACAATGTGGGAGGTTTTGTGCACTTGAATCTTCTGTATTTATAAACCGCTCATTGTTGGTGGTTGCCTGAATAGTCCTTGTGTCATCAGAAGTCGCACCTGCGCTTTTGTTTTCAGTGTTGGCGGTGAGGTTGTATGCTGGATTGCCATCGCGTCGATCTTGTGATTGATGAACACTAGACGCTTCTGCAAAATACTTTTCTTCACAAGATGCTGATTGTGAATGCTTCTGTCTTTGTGGAAATGCTGAGCTGAATACCAAGTCAGTTTGCAAAGTACGCATGTGCCCCGAAGTATTGAATTCATCTGGGTCATCAACAGTGGATTGCATTCTTTTAAGCAGCGGAGAGTTGAGCACTGGCGATATTTGCTCGGATGAGGAGCCAGGTGGAAGGTTGGGAAAACGACCGCGTGGTCTTTCCATGAGCATGTGGCTAACTTCACCTGACGGGAATTGTAAATTCATGCTGTGTGCTCGAATGCTTGAAGGCTGCTTATGACTGCGATGACTGAGTTCGAATGCACTGAGAGTGTGTTTTAATCGAATCTTCATTATAGTCTTGAAACCAGATGATCATTTCTTCTTTTATCTTTTGCCAAGACTCGTCGTTGTCGAATATGTGGGTGAAGTAAAATTTAAAAGCCTCACCAGTGACGTAGTCGGTAAAGTTGGCGACCATCTCCCGTTCCGTCCAAGATGCAGCAGTAGCGTGGAACTCGAACAGGTCGAACCACTCCTGTACAGGTCCATCGTCCGCTGCTCCGGTGTACTTGGGGATGGGAAGGTCGGTCGATGAGTCTGTCATGGTGCTGGTCGCTGTGTGCGGCTAGGAGATGATTCCGTAGTCGATGTACGGTCAGGGCGTCTTCTAGGGAACTGCGTCGATGATGAGTGACTGATGAAGGGGCAGGCAGGTCTCCATCCTGTCGACTCGTGTGACGCTATGAAGAATGGGCGTCACATATATATATATATATATATATATATATATATATATATATATATTTATAAATATATATATATATAAATATATATACATATATACATACATACATACATATATATATATATATATATATATATATATATATATATATATATATATATATATATATATATATATATATATAATATATATATATATGTATTGTAGGAAACTATGTGAACGAGGACGAAGAAGCAAGAAACGGCAAGCCACAGCGTTGGTTCACACGCGCGACCCGAGCTTGCTTTTGTTTTTTATTTTCGGCCTGTTGGCGTTCCTCGCTCTTCTGGTGTTCCTCGGCCTTCCAGTAGGTCTGTACGTAAATAAACTGCATGACATCTGGTGGAGGTGTGTGGACTCCCGTACAAACCTGGAACTTCGCTCCCGTAAGCTTCCCCCTCTATGTGACACGAACATGGCCACCGAGACGCCTTTCCAGGTGGGACCTTCGACCGTCCATGTCAATTGCGGCGCCGTGTATCCTCAACGAGAACCTCCTATCTTCACGGGCTCCACTGAGTTGGACGTCGAAGATTGGTTGGCGAGGTACGACAAAGTCGGCGCAAGTAACAAATGGGACAACCCAAGTAAGCTGGGCTACGTCACGTTCTACCTTGCGGACACCGCGCAACTGTGGTTTAATAACCCCGCAGCTGACATTACTACGTGGTCTGCATTCAAGACTGCTATTACGGACGTCTTTGGACAACCTGCGGCACGCAAGTTTAAAGCCGAGCACCATTTACGTCACCGTGCGCAGCAACCAGGCGAGACCTACACGGGCTACATTGAATATGTGTTGCATCTATGCAACCGCATCAACTCTACCATGCCTGAGGAAGAAAAAATCAGGCACATTTTGAAAGGCATTGACGACGAAATTCCCCTACAATCACTGTCCTCGTTTCCCTCTGTCAAAGCTTCGATGAATTGCGTAGGCAGCGCACAAGTGCTCGTCAAGCCCTCACGATGCCAGACACGCTCGAAAGCTTGCACCCAGCTGCCCATCCTACCGAGCGGCAGCCGCTGCTTTCGACAATCAAGGACTTCGTCCGCGAAGAGGTAGCGCGCCAGATGTCACTGCTGCCACTGACACATGAGCCAGCGCAAGCTTTGGCACCGGACCTCCAACACGTCATTCGGACCCAAGTCGCTGAGGCCCTTCCGCCGATGCATCGGCAACCACCAGTCCCTACGCCGCTCACGTACGCCGCCGTCGCTGCTCGGCCTACGCAACAGCGAATGCCATATGCTCAACCTGCCACGCCACGCTATGTCGTGCCTACAACCCCAATTGCTGCACCGTATCCCTACGCGAGGTCTTCAGCTTCATTTTACCGTCGCTCAGACGCTTGGAGGACGCCGGATAATAGGCCCACCTGTTTCGCCTGTGGTATCGCTGGACACGTCGCCCGCCACTGTCGCCGAAATCCCCCTCCAGTCGACACCATGGGCAGGCCAATGGCATCGTCGTCTAGGACGCCATCAAGGTACACCACTGACGGTCCACGACCCTACGCAAACCATCGGTCACCATCGCCCCGACGACGCTCCCTGTCACCTATGCGTCGCCGACCTGCTACCGAAGAGGGAAACTGATCGCTGCAGCTCCGGAAGCAACAGCTGCATACAATTCGAACTGCTTAAGGCCTCCATCTTTCTCGTTATTGACGTCAATGTAGAGGGGACCGCCGCACAAGCGCTTATCGACACAGGGGCCGCCGTTTCCATAATCTGTGAGACCTTATGCTGCAAGTTGAAAAAGGTGATGACGCCTCTTTCGGGCCTGATGCTCCGCACGGCCAACTCGCAGTGCATAGAAACTACAGCTGTGTGCACTGCACGTGTCATTATCCAACAGGAACTTTATGCCATTGAATTTTTTGTGCTGGCATCATGCTCCCACGAAGTCATTCTTGGATAGGAGTTTCTTTCGCGTCATCGGGCCATCATAGATTGCTCACGTGCAGAAGTTGCCCTTACACCGCTGCCAACCTCTCGCTTGGTGGATTCTCTTTCTGAAGCTTACAAACTTGTCGTTGTTTCAGACACGGAAATAGCACCGAGAACATCCACCCTTGTAGCCCTGACCTGTACAGCCGCTCCTGCCGGAACTGTTTTGTTCACTCCGTCTGACGTATTTACTCGCCGCCGTAGCCTACACCAGCCCTTTGCCGTACTCACCGTGGCATCCGGTGCTACCTCCATGCTCTTCGCGAACTCGCTATCGTCGCCAGTTACCTCACTTCGCGGAGAATGTTTGGGTAACATACAAGACGTTGACCTCTTGCGCCCTCTGGAGTTCGCCGAACACCCACCTCACCTCCAGCTCAATGCTATGGCACCACCTGTGGCCACACTGCCCGCGCCAGACTCATTCCAGCCCTCTGTTGCCGCTGAGCTATCGCCGACACAAAGAAGGGAACTCTTGTCCCTTCTTCGAGAGTTCCGTTCTGCCTTCGATTGCGCTCAACCATCTTTGGGTCGCACAGCGAACATCACGCACCACATTGACACCGGTACTCATGCTCCCTTACGCCAACGACCATATCGAGTTTCAGCGGAAGAGCGCCGTATTATCAACGAACAAGTCGACGATATGCTCAAGTGTGGTGTCATCCAGCCATCGCAGAGCCCTTGGTCGTCTTCTGTTGTACTTGTGCGCAAAAAAGATGGGTTTATCAGATTCTGTGTCGACTACCACCGGCTCAATAAGATAACTCGGAAAGATGTGTACCCGTTGCCACGCATCGACGATGCTCTCGATTGCTTGGAAGGAGCAGAATAATTCTCCTCTTTAGATTTACGCTCAGGATATTGTCGACTACCGCCGGCTCAATAAAATAACTCGGAAATATGTGTACCCGTTGCCACGCATCGACGATGCTCTCGATTGCTTGCAAGGAGCAGAATATTTCTCCTCTTCAGATTTACGCTCAGGATATTGGCAAGTTCAAGTTCCAATGGCTGATCCTGACCGATCGAAGACTGCATTTGTAACACCTGACGGGCTGTATGAGTTTAACGTCATGCCGTTTGGACTCTGCAACGCCCCAGCTACCCTCGAACGGATGATGGACACCATCCTTCGCGGCTACAAGTGGAACACGTGTCTCTGCTACCTAGATGACATCGTCGTTTTTTCTCGCGACTTTTCGACTCACCTTGTTCGTCTTCGTGCTATTCTCACGTGTCTCACCTCTGCTGGCCTTCAACTTATCATCAAGAAGTGCCATTTTGCCGCACGTCAGCTCACAATACTGGGTCACGTCGTCTACAAAGAGGGTGTTCTCCCAGATCCGGCGAAACTCCGCGCCGTGGCCGACTATCTGAAGCCCAATTCCATGAAGACGCTTCGAAGTTTTATTGGCCTCTGCTCATACTTTCGTCGATTTGTGCGCAACTTCTCTTCCATCATCGCGTCTCTTACCAACCTGTTGACAACTTCTAAAGGCATTTCTTCTTGGTCAAAAGAGTGCGACGAGTCCTTCACCGCACTTCGGTGGTTATTATTATTACCTCCAATACTACGTCACTTTGACCCCGATGCGCCTACGGAGGTCCACACCGACGCCAGTGGTGTCGGTCTTGGTGCTGTATTGGCTCAACAAAAACCAGGATACCAAGAATACGTGGTCGCTTATGCGAGTCGAACCCTCAAGAAAGCTGAGTGTAATTATTCCGTCACGGAGAAAGAGTGCCTCGCAACTGTCTGGGCTTTGACTGAGTTCCGCCCATACCTATATGGCCGCCCTTTCGAAGTCGTCATGGACCACCACGCTCTATGCTGGTTATCATCGCTCAAAGACCCGTCGGGGTGCCTTGGTCGTTGGGCGCTTCGCCTACAGGAATACGACATTCGTGTTGTATACCGATCCGGCCGCCAGCACTCTGACGCTGATGCACTATCCCGCTCGCCGCTACCGGCTGACCCAATCTCCTCGTCACCTTCTTCAGCTGTCATAACACCAATCGACTTCACAGACATGGCATTGGAACAATGCAAAGATGTGTGGATTTCCCAACTCCTCGCCATTCTGACTGATCCGTTAGCTAATTTGGTCTCAAGAACTATTCGCCGTCAAGCCACACAATTCGCTATTTGAGACGACCTCCTCTATTGGCGGAATTACACGTCTGAAGGTCGGAGGTGGCTGTTAGTGATACTTAACCACATGCGCTCGGAAATCTGTACTGCTTTCCACAACGACCCGCAAAGCGCTCACGCTGGCGCTCTCAAAACGTACAACCGTCTACGTCAGCGGTACTACTGGCTCGGCGTGTACACATTTGTCCGCAACTACATACGTGCTTGTACTGCATGTGAGGGACGTAAAGTCCCACCTCAACGCCCTGCCGGTACACTTCAGCCTCTGCCTTTTCCAGCGCGTCCGTCGTCGGTATCGACTGCGTCGGTATCGACTTATACGGACCACTTCCCGCGTCGTCTTCTGGAAATAGGTAGATAATTGTTGGCGTGGACCACCTCAAGCGTTACGCGGAGACGGCAGCACTACCCGCAGCAACCGCGAGGGAAGTTGCGTTTTTCATCTTACGCAACTTTGTTCTTCGCCATGGTGCTCCCCGCAAACTTTTGAGCGACCGGGGGCGTGTTTACTTGTCTGACGCCATTCAAGCGTTGCTCGCTCAGTGCAACATGATTCATCGCATGACGACAGTATATCACCCGCAGACGAATGGCCTCATAGAACAATTTAATCGCACTCTTGATGATGTGTTGACGATGTACACAGCTGCAGACCAGACGAATTGGGACACTGTCCTTCTATTCGTCACGTGTGCGTATAACACCGCTACGCATGCGACAACAGGGTTCTCCCCTTTCTTTCTGTTGTACGGACGCGAACCATCGTGCACGCTGGACACTATCCTTCCATACACGCCCGACTGCTCTGAGTACACTGCAATTTCTGATGTTGCCAGGTACGCAGAAGATTGCAGAAGATTGGCACGTTCACTGACAACCGAGGACCAAGGCCACTAGAAGCTACGGCATGATACCGACCGACTCTCTCTACTTTCACGACTGGTGCTCTCGTTTGGCTCTGGATTCCACCGAGCACTATTGGCCTTTCGTCGAAATTACTGGAGCGATACCACGGGCCCTACCACATTCTCGCCCGTACGTCACCAGTCAATTATGAGATTGAGCCTTTGACAGAGTCTCATGACTTACGCCGTCGTGGCCGAGAAATTGTGCATGTGAATCGCCTGAAGCCGTATTACGACCCCGCTATAGTGACTACGCCTTAAGTCGCCAGGTTGGCTACGCTATTCACTGGGGGCCAATGTAGGAAACTATGCGAACGAGGACGAAGAAGCAAGAAACGGCAAGCCACAGCGTTGGTGCACACGCGCGACCCGAGCTTTCGTTTTTTTGTATTTTCGGCCTGTGTGTGTTCCTCGCTCTTCTGGCGTTCCTCGGCCTTCCAGTGGGTCTGTGAATAAATCAACTGCGTGACAATATATATATATATATATATATATATATATATATATATATATATATATATATATATATATATATATATATATATATATATATATATATATATATATATATTGTAGTGAAGAAGATGGGTGCAACTAGGATAGGCAGGAAGTATCACTCAGTCTGTGAAGAGGACGACGTTTGGTTGGCTGGGTACGCAGGCTGGTTCCGCCATTACCACTTGACTTGTCGTGACCACTCTCCTGTTTAATAAAAGATTGCCTCTCTAAAACGCCTCATTTTAATTGGTGGAGGTGCTGCTGGGTAACGCAGAATCCGGGAACTGCGAAACCGTACGTTACATCTAGTTGCTATTTGTCCACGGACGACAATGTGCAGGCGGCCGCCTCGGCTCCAACTACGGTAGCTCCTGTCTGTCTAGGCTCTTTTTGGCAACGCGATCCGCCTACCTTGAGTGGAACAGATGACAAGGACGTGGAAGACTGGCTTGACGAGTACGACCGGGTGAGAGAGCACAAGTGGGGCGATGCGCACAAGCTTACTGTCGTCCAATTTTATTTGACCGATGTCGCCAGTTTGTGGTACCGTAATCACGAGAGAGACCTCCCCACCTGGTCGGCCTTCCAAACGGCGTTTGCGGACTTGTTTGGCTGTCCAGCGCTTCGCAAACTACGGGCCGAACAGCGCTTGCGTACTAGGGCTCAGCAGAATGGTGAGAATTACACCAGTTATATCGAAGATGTGGTCGCCTTTGCCAGCGTGTCAACTTGGCCATGACAGAAGCCGATAATATCAAACACATCTTGAAAGGCGTGACTGACGATGCATTTCAGATGCTTGTCGCTGAGAGCCCGCAAACGGTAGCAGAAGTTGTTCAACTTTGTCAGAGTTATGACGAGCTCTGGAAACAGCGTGACACCACTCGTCGTGCCAGCACGCCAAGTGCAACAATCTCCGTATTAACGTCGGCTGGTACTGCTATAGACCACATCAGTTTGCTTTTCGCGATCAAGCAATTTGTACGAGAGGAGGTCGCACGCCAGTTGTCCCTCGTGCCTTATACCCCTGAAGGTGCCCCTTATAATTTAGCGTCATCAATACAGAGAATATTTCAGGAGCAAGTGTCCGAGGCGCTACCAACAGCTCACGCACCACTTGTGGCTGCTCCACTGACCTATCCGAAGCACTGAACGGAACCCTACGTCCGGCTGTCGCGAACGCCCACGTTTCTTTGTCACGAACGCCAACGTCCACGTGCCCCTTTGTCGTACCGACTGAGACTATGTACCAGGCTGCCGGTCCTTTCTCCCGACCACCACCACCACGCTTTCAGAACCCTTAGTGCACTCAAGACAACCACACCATAAGCTTCGCCTGTGCAATTGTGGGTCACGTGGCGCAATATTGTCGACGGCGTGAGTTTTTCCTGCGTGACGACGTCCGGCCCAACAGTTATGATTTCTTACCACGACCGGAGCCCCCTGTATCTGGCAAGCCTGCCACCATGGACACATTTGCACCTCGCCGGAACTTCAACAGACACCGGTCGCCTTTACCTCAACGCCGTTCCCTTTCACCTATGCTACGTCGACCTCACCCTGTCGCGGAGGAAAGCTAGAAGCCGCAGTTGCGGGGTGAAAAACTGCGGATCTTTCGAACTGCACAAGACCTTGTTTTTCGCCGTCCAACATCGTTGCTGCCCCAGTTGAAGGTATACCTGTTTTTGCATTGGTCGATACTGGCGCCGCAGTGTCTTTAATGGCTGAAAAATTTCGCCGTCTACTAAAGAAAGTCAAAATGGATTGATATGTGGGGTTTAATGTCCCAAAATCACCATATGATTATGAGAGACACCGTAGTGCAGGGCTCCGGAAATTTCGACCACCTGGGGTTCTTTAACGTGCACCCAAATCTGAGCACACGGGCCTACAACATTTCCGCCTCCATCGGAAATACAGCCGCCGCAGCCGGGATTCGAACCCGCGACCTGCGGGTCAGCAGCCGAGTACCTTAGCCACTAGACCACCGCGGCGGGGCAAAAGAAAGTCACAATGTCCCTTCTCGACTTCGTTTTGAGCACTGCGAGCAAGCAACAAATTCGTCCTTTCGCTGCATGCACAGCACGTGTCGCTATTGCTAACGATATTTATGTCGTCTAGTTTGTAGTGCTCCCCCAGTGCTCCCGTGACATTATATTAGGCTGGTACTTTTTTAGCACTCATCATGCCGTCATCGACTGTGCTCACGCCGAAGTGAAGTTCACGCCATTATGCGACGCTGCTTCACTCGACTCGCTCCTTTCACCTGCAAAAGTTTTCGTTGCCGCCGACACTTCGATACCCCTGTTCTCATCCGCCCTAGTTCCGCTTTCCTGAGACGTCTCTAGTTGCTCAACTGTTCTTTTTACGCCTTCTGAAACTGCTGTTCGCCACAAGTGCTTCCCGATTCCTTTCGCCGTTCCGAACATTCACGATGGATCAAGTGCAATTTATGTTTACAATCCGTTTCCCTCGCCTTCCACGTTACTGTGCGGAAAGTGCCTGGTGTTTTCCGATGACATTGATCCCATGAGTGCACGTGTAGTTGCTGACCACTCAACTACGCTAGCTATTGACGCTGTTGATTGCTGCGCATCACCCTCTTACCCATCATTCACCGACGATATTTCACGCTGCATCGACACCAACATTACGGCCCAGCAGCGCGCCGACATTATCGCCCTCCTAGAGCGCGTCCGCGCTAGCTTCGATCACCTGCAACTGACTTTGGGCCGTGCTTCCACAGTATCTCACCAAATCGACACAGGTCTTCACGCTCCTTTACGTCAGTGTTCGTATCGGGTATCGGCATCTGAGCGTCCTATAATCGCGGAGCAAGTTGGCGACATGTTGAAGCGTGGGGTTATTGAGCCCCATAAAAGCCCGTGGGCCGCCCCCGTTGTTCTAGTCAAGAAAAAGAACGGCTGAATAAGATTCTGCGGCGACTACCGCCGGTTGAAAAGGATCACGCGCAAAGATGTTTACCCGCTACCTCGCATATACGATGCCATTGACTGTTTATAAGGCGGGGAGTTCTTCTCGTCACTAGATCTGCGCTCAGGTTATGGGCAGGTTCCCATGGCTGAGGTTCATCGCCGCAAGACGGCTTTCGTTACCCCCGATGGCTTATACGAATTTAACGTCATGCCATTCGGGCTCGGCAATGCGCCTGCCACTTTCGAGCGCATGATCGACAACATCCTCTGTGGCCTGAAATGGCAGACATGTCTGTGTTGTTTAGACGATGTCGTGATATTTTCAAGCGACTTTTCAGCGCATCTTCAGCGCCTCGAGACAGTGCGTACTTGCCTCACCTCCACCGGTCTACAGCGCAACTTGAAGAAGTGCTGCTTCGGCGCTCGAAAACTTAATTTTGGGCCAAGTTGTATCTAGAGATGACATTCTCCCGGATCCAACGAAACTCCGTGCCGTTGCCGAATTTCCTAAGCTGAACACCTTGAAAGAACTTCGCAGCTTCCTAGGTTTATGTTGATACTTTCGTCGTTTTATTCGCAACTTCGCCTCAAGCATATCGCCCTTGACTGACCTTCTTGCCGGCAACAGCGACCTTTCTAGTTGGTCGTCAGCTTGTGATGATGTATTCGCCACACTGCGCCACCTTCTTACGTCACGTCCTATACTGCGACTCTTTGATCCTTTTACCCTGATGGAAATACACACGGATGCTAGCGGAGTTGTCTCGGTGCTGTGCTCGCCCAGCGCAAACCTGGATTTGACGAGTCCGTCGTCTCTTAAGCCAGCCGTGCGCTCACAAATGCAGAAGCCAACTATTCAGTCACCGAAAAAGAGTGCCTATAGCCATCTAATGGGCCATACGCAAGTTTCGATCCTATATTTACGGGCGCCCATTCAGCGTGGTTACAGATCATCATGCATTATGTTGGCTCTCCTCGTTAAAAGATCCCACCGGCCGGCTCGCCCATTGGGCGCTTCGGCTACAAGAGTACCACATTTGACGTCGTTTACCGGTGTGGGCGAAAACATTCAGACGCAGACGCTTCGTCCCGATCACCTGTACGATGTAGTGACAAGTCGCCGTCTTCGCCTGCCCCCGACATATCTGCACTTAGTGTCAGCGACATGCTACAGGAGCAACGAGAAGATCCTTGGATCACCTCACTTATCAACTTGTTGAGTCGAACTACCTCGCAAAATATTCCTTGAGGTACGCGCCGTCAAATACAGCACTTTGTTATCAGAGATGGTTTGCTATACAGACGGATTTATCTCTCCGTAGGACGCCAATGGCTCCTAGTTATTCCCAGACGTCTCCGCTCAGACATATGCGCCTCCTTTCACGTCGACCCACTATGCGCCCATGCTGGAATGTTAAAAACCTACACCCGCCTGTGCCACCAATACTACTGGCGTGGAATGTATCGCTTCGTTCGTCACTACGTACGTTCCTGTCTCGCATGCCAGCGCCGGAAGAATCTTACTCCAAGTTCTCCAGCTCCAGTACAACCCTTACCTTTTCCTGCCCGACCGTTTGACCGTGCTGGTATCGATCTGTATGGACCTCTTCCGATTACACCGGCTGGAAATCGCTGGGTAATCGTCGCTATAGATCACCTTACGCGCTACGTAGAAGCGTCACCACTCTCTTCTGCGTCAACGAGTGATGTCGGTCGTTTTATATAGCATCAGATTATTTTACGTCACGATGCACCACGTGAACTCCTTAGTGACCGAGGGCGTGTGTTTTTGTCGGAGGCCGTCGAATCGCTTCTCAAGGAATGCCAAGTCATTCATCGCACGACCACCGCGTATCGTCCTCAAACTAATGGCATTACAGAACTATTTAACCGTACTTTAGGAGATATGCTGTAAATATATGTCGCAACCGACCATTTCAACTGGGAGAGTATTCTCCCTTTTGTAGCACACGCGCATAATACGGCTGTTCAGACAACCACTGCTTTCTCTTCATACCTCCTCCTTTGTGGTCGCGAACCCTCTTGCACGCTAGACACCATCCCTCCTTACCACCCGGATGTTGCTGAGTCGACGACAATCTCACAAGCTGCTAAATACGCGGAAGAGTGTCGTCAGCTTGCCCGCTCCTTCACAAGTGCTGAACAAAAACGCCAGAAACACCACCGCGATAGCCCGACGCCTCAGGCTTCTTATGCATCGGATGACCTTGTCTGGCTTCGCATCCCTTAAACCAGCCATGGTCTCTCAACGAAGCGGATGTGCAAGTATAACAGCCCTTACCGTGTGGTGAAACAAACTTCACCCGTCAATTACATCGTGGAGTCACTTGAGCAAACCCATGATCAACGACACCGCGGACGTGAGACCGTCCACATAGACCGCCTAAAACCGTATTACGATCCCTCTATTGTCTCCTGCTCATGAGTCGCCAGGATGGCTGTTTTCCGGAGGGGAGGAAAATGTAGTGAAGAAGATGAGTGCTACAAGGATAGGCAGGGGGTATCACTCAGTCTGTGAAGAGGACGACGTTTGGTTGGATGAGTACACAGGTTCCGCCATTACCACTTGACTTGTCGTGACCGCTCTCTTGTTTTATAAAAGAGTGCCACTCTAAAACGCCTCATTTATATGTATATATGTGACGCTATGATGAATGGGAGAGGTGGCCTGGCTCATACGCCATGTTTATTCGTCTCACTTCTTCTTTCTCGGCTTCTACCGACCATCGCTTCATTTGTCACATGATTCCCCCACGCTGGGGAAACTGAGGGTGGCGACCTCTGGGGGTAAGGTTGCAGGCCATGAAGATGATGACGAAAAGCGCCCATTACACAACGCTGTAAATCCGACAAGACGTGAGAGCGACGACATTGTGACCGCCGACCTTAGTGCTTTTCTTGACGGCCAGGAAGTAACAGCCTTAGTCGACATTGGTTCCAACTTTTCTATTATCAGTCAGGACCTCGCCATCCGCCTCAAGAAAGCGAAGACGCCGTGGACAGGCCCTCAAATAAGGACGGCAGGTGGTCAGTTATTGATGCCCTCTGGAAGATGCACAGCGAGAAGTAGCATCGGAGGTTCTTCTTTCGTTGCGTCGTTCCTAGTTTTTGCCGCATGCTGCAAGGACCTAATTATTGTATGGACTTCTTACGAGAGTACGGCGCCGTCATCAATATCCCATACAGTTTGATTACGTTCCGCAACAGTTCGGGGGCACCTGATTGTACACAGGCACGACCAAACCTATTGCGTCTAACTGTTGACGATGTGGTTCTCCCTCCTCGGTCATGTGCGCTTGTTTCTGTGGCAGTTGCTGCCGAGTTTGACGGCGAAGGAGTAGCAGACCGAATAAGCTCGCTCCCCCTCACACATGGCATTTCCGTCGCAAGAGGTATCGTCAGTGTCGCTGTTGAACGCACGGACTTGCTATTGGCAAATTTTAGCGATGAGCGCCAGCACCTTCCAAAAGGCATGGCCGTCGCTACTTCGATATCACATATGCAGAAGGCTGCTTGGCAGTAGTCGATGGGGCGCCAAAACTTGACTCAACACCAGTTCTCGACGTTAGCACTACTTTGCCTAAGAACGAGCGAAAAAGGCGTCTTGAGCTACAAGCCGAATTCAAAGACTGCCTCTCGACAACATCAAGAGTTGGCCGCACGACTCTAACCAAGCATCGGATAAATACCGAGGACATGGTGAGACCAATTCACGAAAAACCCCTATCGCGTGGCTCCAAAGGAACGCGAAGTGATACAAGAGCAAGTCGACAAAATGCTAGAAGATGAAGTCGTTCAGCCCTCAAAAAGCCCCTGGGCGTCACCTGTGGTCCTCATTAAAAAAAAAGACGGCAGCCTGCGCTTCTGTGTAGATTACCAAAAACTCAATCAAGTGACAAAAAGAGATGTGTATTCACTTCCTCGTATAGATGACTCTCTCGACAGACTTCAATATGCTCGTTACTTTTCATCGATGGACTTGAGGAGTGGGTATATGCAAATGGAGGTAGACCCAAGAAACCACGAGAAGACTGCTTCTGTGACACCAGATGGCTTATATGAATTTAAAGTCTTGCCCTTTGGTTTATGCTCAGCGCCTGCTACCTTTCAAAGACTCATGGATACCGTACTTTCTGGGTTGAAGTGGAAAACCTGCTTGGTCTACCTTGATGATGTCGTAGTTTTCTCCGCAACATTTGACCAGCACCGTAAAAGACTTGAGACAGTTTTACAAGCCATACGATCCGCAGGCTTGACGTTGAAGCCTGAAAAGTGCCAGTTTTGTTATGAAGAGCTGCAATTTCTTGGCCACGTTGTCAGTCCCGCAGGCGTTCGTCCTGATCCCGAAAACATCACAGCTGTTGCACACTTTCTGGTTCCGACTGATAAGAAGGCTGTCCGACGATTCCTCGGAATATGTGCGTATTATAGGCGATTCATTGCGGACTTCGCACGCATCGCATCACCGTTAACCCACCTCACGAAAGAAGATGTTGCCTTTCAATAGAGCAACGAAGAGGAAGATGCTTTTAAGAACCTCCGCCAGCGACTACAGACGCCTCCAGTGCTCGCCCACTTTGATGAGAAAGCCCCAACAATGCTACACACTGATGCCAGCAATGTTGATTTGGGAGCTGTGCTTGTTCAGCTTCAAGAGGGCACAGAAAGAGTAATCGCCCATGCAAACCGAACACTAACACGTGCTAAGACTATTTACTCCACAACTGAGCAGGAATGCCTCGCCGTGGTATGGGCGGTCACAAAATTTCGCCCGTATTTATACGGCCACCCTTTCAAAGTCATCCGCGACCACCATTCACTGCGTTGGTTGACAAATCTTAAGGATCCTACCGGGAGATTAGCGCGTTGGAGTCTCAGACTGCAAGAGTATGACATGAAGGTCGTACAGAAGTCAGGGAACCGCCACATGGACGCCGACTGTCTATTCCGCTGACCCATTGAATCGGCAACTTTATCTGATGAGGAGAAAACAGCATTTCTCGGCGTGCTTGACTCGACCGCTATTGCGGAGCAACAACGTGACGACCCAGAGTTACTTGCCCTAATTAATTACCTGGATGGAAGATCTGAGAAGGCACCAACTGTTTTCGTAAGAACGCTGTCATCATTTTGCTTACGGGGTGGGGTGCTATACAAAAGAAACTTCTCTTCGACAGGATCTGCGTATTTGCTAGTCATCCCAGCAGCCCTGCGCTCCGAAGTACTCGAAGCATGCCACAACGAGGTGACTTCAGGCCACTTAGGTTACACGAGAACGTTGGCCAGAGTACGGCAGCGCTACTTCAGGCCAAGACTGACCATAGCCATAAAACACCATGTTCGTACTTGCCTCGACTGCCAGCGACGGTAGCCACCGCCGACTAAACCAGCTGGCCTTCGGCAGCCTGCCACCCGCAAACGAACGGGCTTACAGAGCGTCTGAACAAAATAATTGAAGACATGCTTTCAATGTACGTAAACGCCGAACACAAAAATTGGGACAAAATCTTGCCATATATCACGTTTGCATACAACATGGCCAAGCAAGAAACAACCCGGATGACCCCGTTCAGCCTAATTGACGGAAGGGAAGCACAAACCATGTTAGATGCGATGCTAGCGCACGAATGCGACGACATCGAACCGGACGCCGAGATGTTTACAGAACGAGCGGAAGAAGCAAGGCAACTAGCACGATTGCGAATCCAGCAACAACCAGAGGACGACGCGAGCCGCTACAATTCTCGCCTCAGAACAGTTGTTTACCAGACCGGCGACAGAGTATGGGTTTGGACGCCCATACGGAAACGAGGACTCTCTGAAAAGCTCCTAAGGAGATACTTTGGGCCATACCTAGTACTGCGACGACTGAGTGATGTTACCTACGAGGTCGTCCCTCACAGTTCGTGTGTACGAGGCTTCGCCAGCACCATCCTGAACTAGTTCACGTTGTGCGCATGAAGCCTTATGAAAAGTAGTGACTGCGCAAGACACTTCTTAAAAAAACAAAAAAAACTGCACTACTGATTTAGCATCGGGGCGATGCTCATTAAGAGGGGGGCAAATGACGTGTGTGTACTGGTGGACAAAAGCGACGATAAGGGGATTTGGCGGACACTAGGTAGAGGGGCTCTGGCTGATCGAAGATAAAGAAGGTGATCTTGCTGTTCGGCTGCTGAGAGTCGCTGTGTCAACATTTATCTGCCTTTGGTTCGCGCTGTACCGCGACAATATTCTAAGGTTGGCCGAAAAAACAGTATTGTATGCGTGAAGTTTGGTGTCTTTGTTTGCAGGTTTCAGGCGGCGCTTAAGAAGACCAAGTTTCCGTAGTGCTTTCGCGGTAATGTATTCTACGTGGCTAGTCCAGGTTATATCAAAGTGGAATAAAATACCTAGATATTTAATAGATCGAACTGTCTGAATTACCAAATGTTTCTGACATACTCATTGGGCGAAGGACGTGCAACGGATGAAAAGCGTACGTGTTTGGTTTTGTTTACACTTATTTCCGTTTGCCATAAATGGCACCATTGTGATAATTTTGTCAAGTCGGACTGCAAGATGTTTACGTCTTTGGTTCGGTGATTTTCATATAATTACGCAATCGTCTGCAAAGAGGCGCAGTGAAGAGTTAATACTAGATCCGATATCATTATTATAGACAAGAAACAACAGAGGGCTTAGTACGGATCCCTGGGGTGCGCCGGATTTGACGGGTCTGGGAGTAGAGATAACGTTGTACAGCTTAACTGACTGCACCCTGTTAGTAAGAAAACCGCTTATCCACTGGGTTGTTTTGTCGTCTAGCTGTAGATTACAGATTTTAGTCATCAACCGTTTGTGTTGCACGTGGTCAAATGCTTTAGCAAAATCTATAAAGATTGTGTCAGTGTAGCGGGAGTTATTCAGAGAATCATTAAGATCAGTTACCAATTCGAACAGCTGAGTTTCGCATGAGTGGTTATTGCGGAAGCCATGTTGGTTGTCTATTAGCAAGTTATTTTTATGGAGGTGAGATACGATGTGCGTAAACAAAATATGCTCGAGTATTTTGCACGGAATATAAGAGAGATTGGCCGGTAAGTATTAGCACATGATTTTAACCCAGATTTGAATATAGGTACCACTAATGCTGACTTCCAGTCATCTGGGACGCAACCTGTGTTCAGTGACTGCTGAAATATTAGTTTCAATAGGTACGATGACTTTTGAGCGGTTAATTTCAGAAGTTTGAAGCTAATGCCATTGGGCCCTGGAATCGTCTTGTACTCAAATCGCTCAATGGCACGTGCTATTTGATACTAAGAACCTTCGTAAAAGCGATTTTGCAAATGCAAACTAAACGAACGTGAAATGTTGTGGGAATCGTTATTAAGCTGCTAGATCACGCTGAAAACAAAATTTCCGCTCAGCAGTAAAGTAAATATTTCATCCATGCCCAGGCCTGTATACGAACAGCATCTCACCCGTTAACGCACAGCAAAAGAGCAAGATGGGGATAAAATATACGTGCCACACTGCAGCCTCCATGTCTCACGCTTTCAAAGAGACCATGTGGCGGCAAACATCCTATTTAAACAGTGCTATCGTTTCCCGGACTTAGCAATTTCCCGGTAACATCCGGCGAACAGCTTGGCGCTGCACGAAAGATAGCGAGGGCAAAGATAGTGAAGAAACCCCGGAGGCCGATGTGTCATCATATGGTACTTCCTCGTCTCTGTGCTCGATTTTTTCGCGCTACTGTAATTTATTCGCAACAGGGACTGACTCACAAAAAAACTAGTTATTTCAACCACTTAAGTTTTGGTTCGCCCTGGTGAACATGAACTATCAAAAGCCAGAGGAAAGAGTCAGAAGTGAAGCCTTACGCCTAGTGGATCGCCGTGTGTTTTCAGTGGCGACCGCATTTTAGGCAAATGTAAATTTTGTCCTCTGAGTTCCAATGGTGCCATATTGATATATGAGGACAAGCTAGAGGTTTAGAAGGGTTTTCGTAGTGTTTTCATAGTGCCTACCTATGCCTACTTTTCTTGTTTATGAGTAATTGTCTATAAGTGGCAATGTAGATGCCTATTTTCAAAATAGCAACCTCTAGGAACGCTGCTTACCCTAAAGTTTACCTTTCGCATGCAGCTTGATGTCATTATTCGATTACCGGGCATCGTTTACCTTCAGGAACGCTATAAAACTTAAACTAGGCCTCTAGTTCAACCAAGTTTCGGAAAGCAACTGCCAGGAGCCGTAAAATGGGGCACGCCGGCCATCATATAGGAAGGAAAAACTGAGGAGAGGCCCTATCGTATCCCTATTCACTGTGAGAAGTGTGGCGGAAGTGACGTAAATTTATGGGGCAAACAAACCGTTATGGGACAAACTAAGCAGCAGACGCTTCGCGGCGTGCTCTCAGCGCCGGTTCTTTTCTGCGTAGATTTATAGTCCCAATGTAAGCTGAACGCGTATTGAATGGTTTGCATGCAGTAAAATATTGCGAGCACCCCTTTTTCAGACGGTTCGTGCCTGGCAGGTCCGATCGTGGCGCGCGAAAATACTTCGTGAAGTGTTTTTGCGCAATAGCACAGAAAGCATCGGGACGTGGCGCAATGAATTTATTCAACGCCTGTATCATCGCATTCGAAATCACCCGGCAGTGACTTACGTGTTCTGCTCACCGTAAGGCCTTTTTTTCTCTTAGCCAGATTTGCCAATCTACGGGCCAAGTAGCAGTTCTTTGCTCGTACACATTGTCAGTGTGGCAATGCACGATTTTGAGAGCTTGCTTCCTAGCTATTCCGCGCAACGCCAGCCTAGTTCTTGACGTACTTCACGTCGCTAAGAAGGCACCACTGTAATGTGTACGCGATCGTGCACATAAAGTGTGTGTTTCCAGTGCGCACACAACCAAAGCGCAGCGAGCGCACACCGTAGAACACATACACACTTGGTTGATCAATTTGTAGGGTTTGACGTCCCAAAACTGCCGTATGATCATTATAGACGCCGTATTGGAGGGATCCGGATATTTCGACCACATGTGGTTCTTTAACGCGCACCCAAATCTGAGCACATGGGCCTACAACATTTCCGCCCCCATTGGAAATGACCCACCGCAGCCATTATTCGATCCCGCAACCTGCGGGTCAGCAGATGAGTACCTTAGCCACTAGACCACCGTGGTGGGGCAACACGTAAACACTTACTTTGATAACAAAACGTGTTTATTGCCCTTTCGCATGAACAACAGAACTTCTAAAGACGCGCCTCGATGTCTACAACACTTGGAACAAAAGCTCGCGAGTGTTCTCAGTTGACACAATGAGTAAGGACGAACGGAGCGTACAGCTTAGATCTCCGAATGCAAATACCATGTATTACTGATCAACAGTGAAGCGGGCATACGTGAAAAGTGGCACCAGGTACATCCCGCTGTACCACCAGGTACATCCCGCTGCAACAGGCAGAATGATAATTAATATGCGTGAACGGGATTGATTATTCATTTGTAAGAGCCACGAGAAATGTGAA
The DNA here is from genome assembly GCF_043290135.1 of Rhipicephalus microplus. Lineage (NCBI taxonomy): Eukaryota > Metazoa > Arthropoda > Arachnida > Ixodida > Ixodidae > Rhipicephalus > Rhipicephalus microplus. The sequence goes on along the minus strand of NC_134700.1, from coordinate 116,262,424 downwards.
AGGCAGATGACATGGGAGGTGGGTATGCTGCAGTCGACGAGAGATTACACAATTTTGTCGCATAGGAGGTATGATCGGGCAAGAATGATGAACATAGATCAATATGGTCCAAAAGCTTAGGTAGTGATCATAAGCGTATCAACCTGAGTTTTAAAAGAAAAATGAAATCGGAAAGGAGACATTATGAGCAACCTTGCGGTAATAACTATTTAGAAAAGCAAATAGAAATAGCATCTAAAGAGATTAAGAAAATAATCACCGAGAATACTAAAACAGAATCAACGCACAAATGTCCATTTCGGTGTATTGAGGTAGGGCTTGCTAAGGTACGAGTCAAATAAACCGAGAAATCGAGACGCAAACTTAAAAGCTGGTGGAATGAGGAAGTTAAGAGAACCTTAGTAAGACGCCAGGAAACCTCCAGGAAACACCGGTATGCTAAACAAAGGGGTGAACCGGAAGATGATGTCTAAAAAAAACGGGATAAACTTTTGAGCTGCAGAAGGGAAGGGTCCGATCTGAGCAGAAAAAAGATTAGAAGAAAAGGGGCCCAATGAATGGCACTAGTGAACAAAAAGAATAGAAAGGCAGCTTCAAAGTTTTGGAATCATCTCAATTCTATGAGTATTAAGAGAAGCCTGGGACAGAGGTTTATAACTACAGTTCAAGAGGTCAGACTATAAGGGGATGAGGAAATGGATTATATGAAAAACAGTTATGACAGAAAAATTAAAACACCAAGAAAGCGCTGCATGAACAGCACTAGATCAGAATGGACCAATTAGCGCAGTGGCTTCACTGGGAAGACGAGAGTTGGAAAGGGCAGAGTAAAGGGTTTCTAATAGCACATCAACAGGCTCTGACGACATTCCAATTATGCTAATAAAGAAACTAAGACCAAACTCCAAGCACACGGTAAGAGAGGCAGCGAGAAAAGTAATTATGAATGGTGAAGCCACAATTGGGTAAAAACTAAGCAGGATGAGCATGACCTATATAAGAAAGCGGGACAAAGCCGAAATAAACAACTACCGTCCTATAACACTCACATCATTAGTTTACAAGCTGGTGATGCAAATAGTAAAGAAAAGACTACAGACATAAGTGGAGAGTGAAGGGTTGCTGAGAGAGCTACAAAATGGGTGTCGTAAACAAAGGAAATTGGAGGACAACCTGTTTTCATTGATTCAGTGTATTAAAATAGTAGAAAAAGAACACAGGCCCCTGTAACTGGCATTTCTAGATATCAAGGGAGCTTGCGATAGTGTGATTCAAAAAGAATTGGGGGAATACTGGACACACTAGATGTGGAATATGCAATAAATAATCTTCTAAAGAATATCTATAAAAGTAACAAGGTAGTCATAAAATGAGAAGAACAGGTATCTGAACTTAGAGAGATACAATGCGGGCTTTGACAGGTACCCTGTCACCTTTGTTATTTATGCTGCATCTACAGCAACTAGAAAACAAATAGAGGGGAGTCGACTCGGCTTCAGCCTCTCTTTTGCCAAGCAAGGAAAACAAATTGAGCAGTCATTACCAGCATTGATGTACGCAGATGATATGGACATCGTGCACTGAGACTAGCACGCCGCCGCGTATCCGTCAGAGAAGACAAACGTTGAGAGCCCCAGCAGAACGAAACACTCCCCCAACTTTCACGAGCACGTAGTTTATCTGAATATTGAACTGCTGCGTAGTCGATTGTACCAAGAGGTACAAGCCGTGTCCCGTGGGAACGAAGTTTCAGAGTTTCTCGACTTATCCCTTCTTTATTCGGCAGCGAAATAAGTGGAACACACCTGTGGCACATAAAAAGCGTTTAGTTCCCGTTTCCTCGCATTCTGCCGAAGCGTGCTTGGATTGGTCTGAGACACCCTCTGCATTTGCGATGATCTGGTGTGATGTTCTTACAGCTATAGAGCTGGTGAGAAAAGAAACGCATGAAAAAAAACTTATTTCAGATCAAGGCTGACAGAACGTTTTAACGAACCTTAATAATTTCTACCTTGCCGTCTACCATTCGTAGTTATGAGGAAGGCGATGTGAATTCAAACAGTGGTTTGTCGAGTTGATGGGTCCATCTGTGAAGTGACGAACTGAGTTACGTAGAATTTTACCATGAACACATGTAGCCACGCAGCAGCGTATACGCACTCGATAGGATCAAGTTGGTACGTCAGTTGGTTGGTTGGTTCTTATTAAACTGGTGCAAGGCACTATGAGGTATCGGCCATGAAATGGGTGGTGCCTTGTTATATAAATAATTTTGTTTATATATCTTGAAATATTTAGCAATAGATTGTTTTCTAAATAACTAGTTAGCTTATTTAACGAAAAAGCGTACTGTCATTGAAGAATAAGTTTCACTTACATAACCTTACAATTCAATTTGTTTCGTCTTGCGTAGCAAATCGCCTATGGTATCCCAAACGCTCCTGTGTCTAAAACCAAGGTCTGTAGCTCCAAACGAAAGAACCGGCGGAATTAATCGATTGAATCCCATCTTTCCAATTTGGTTCAGTCAAAAGCCTTTTTCTTTGACTGTTTAACAATATTCATGTTAGGAAGAAATGATGCACGGCATATAGCATAGCAGAACTATAGATGGTAAGAAACGATGCTTTGCGAATGCTGTAGCGGTGGATGTGCATGAAGGTTTTTGTTTCGGAAAGCAACATAAACAACGCAAAAGGTTATAGTGATTGAGAGACATGTGACCATGGCCGAAGTGGCCATGCCGTAATCGTCAGCACTCTACAAGGTAAAGCGAAAGACGGAACGGGGCATGCACTGTCCTCTCTGGACTAAATCTTCTCGCGTTCTCTTCCTCGCCTGCGCCTCAAGCTCTTAGCATGAGCGGCGCGAGCGGCGAGGTAAAGAGTATGATCATGATGAGCGCCAACGATGTCGCGACATTTTCAAGCAAAGCACTTTGGGAGACTCGGTGGCTGAAAATCACCGTAGTACGACGCCGCAACAAACGAGCCTGCCAGTTTCCACGGCGAGTGGCCGTGGAGCCATCAATATTTCTAAACGCTCCGAGTATTTTACAAGTACGCGGGTAGTGGGCAAGCACCTATATTAACCTAAGTTGGAAGGAATGACAGCTCCGCGATAATTGCGCAGCAAGCCTCATGCATTATGCGCACCTGACACACGCGTTTAGCCGTCACTAACGCATAAAAACGTGGCTGCTTTCGTGAAGGTTTTCCAATTTATTCATGGTGGCATCGCAAAAGAATGTTCGGGGTCGATATCTTTAAATTCTGGTTGAAGCATGCACTAGCACGCCGGCCACGGGTGCTTATGCCACCATAGCTATCAAAGCAAATAGGCGCTACTGTCTGCTACGACTCTCAACGTTGAGCGCGCGCCACACCACAAGTGGCGCTGTGCGCGCTTTTTAAGGCGCCCCATATTGGTCCCACATGGAGTGCATAGTAATAATAGCCGACAACAAGGAAGATTTGCAGGGACTGATAAACATCTGTGGTAATGAGGGACATTGGTTAGATTTGAAGTTCAGCAAGGAAAAATTGGCAATCATGATTTCTAATCATAACAAAGGCAGGGAGCATATACAATAATAACAAAGACAGTGAGCCAGGGACTCATGCTAGAAATCGTGGATGAATACAAATATTTGGGCGTACGGATAAATAACAGGGCTGATTATCTAGAGGAGACGAAATATACGTAATGACTAACGGACCCAAGAATACAGCTGTAATGAAAAATGGGTCACTGTGGAACTACAGTGGGTATGACGTTGTGAGAGGTATTTGGAAAGGTGTCATGGTCCCGGGTTTGACGTTCGGCAATGCAGCCTTGTGCATGAAATCGGAAGTTCCAGGAAGATTGGAAATAAAACAACGTGGCGTAGGTAGACTTGCTGTGGGAGCACACGGGAATACCCCAAATTACGGGGTACAGAGTGACATGGGATGGACATCGTTTAGGTACAAGGAAGCTAGCAGCACAGTAGAACTTGAGGAGCTATTGAGTAAAACGGGAGGAGAGTGTGGGGCGAAGAAAGTTTTCAGCTACTTGTACATGAAGAGTGTTGATAATTAATGGAGAATTTGAACTCGAAATTTTCAACCAAATATTTAGACAACAGCAGACTACCAAGACAAAAGGAAACATCAGTTAAGAAGAAGGTAAAGAGTGACGGACATGTGGAAGTTAGAAATGCTTACTAAATTATCACCGCCACCGAACTTTCAAGCACGAAAATTTCAAGGGAAAAGATCTAGGATAATTCACGGGGTAGTTCTCTGTTGTTCGAAGCCAGAACGGGAGTATTGCAGACAAAGACGTACCAAGCAAAATACGAAGACACAGACATGGTATGTAGTGTGTTTGGGGAGGAGGAAACGGCTGAACATTTGTTAATGTTCTGTAAAGAGCTCCACCCTATAGGTCAAGATAATTGTGACGAATTTTTCAAAGCATTGGAGTTTAAGGACAGTGAAGGCAAAATAGACATTAAACGAGTAGAAATAACCAATAGGAGGCTAACTGATTAGTGGCTACAATCAAGGCGCGCATGAAATTCAATTTTAAATACATAGTGATAGTACTTAACTTTATGGCTAGGTGGCGTGAGCCACCGCCCGATCTGAAAGGCACAGCCGGATACATTCATTCATCTATCTATGCGGCGGCTTCACGAATGTGGCGTCATGACCTTGCCTTAGTTTTTCCTTACTCCGTGCCGGTCATATTACGCCAGCGCGTTGACATGTCGCGAGCGGTTGGGGTAGGACAGGCTCAGGAAAGGAAAAGACTCTATTCCTGCGAGTTTAACGGGGGTAGTCTCAATGCCTACTGTAAAATTAAATGGGAGGAGGAAGTCATGATGGGAGGAGGAGAGGAGAGTATCAGATTGGTCTCTTCTGCGAAGGACGCGGTGGGTGGCTTCTGCAGCTCATTGTCATATCGAGTGCCCAAAGTGAGCTTAATCGCCTATACGACATGGGTGTAGCAGCAGGCGGGAAACAGGAGGTCCCTCTGTGCAGCCGCAGGAAGGTGGCGATCGAGTGCGAAACCATGAAATGCCACTCACAAGAGTGGAAGCTTGGGCTAGTTGCTGCGTAGTCAGAATTGCAAGATTGTTTCAGCGCACGAACAAAGGAAAAAGGACAGGTTATACAGAAAGAGCGCTGACTTCCAACTGACTTTATTTCACAGAATGGCAAGAATATATACGTCTAAAAAAGATCATTACAGAGCATGAAGGTAAAAAGAAAGCCTAATCGACACACCAGTAACAAAGCACGTGTGACGGTTCCTCTCTTGCCTCAGAGCCCAGCCAGGTAATCACGTTCAGCCTGTGATGAAGCAACCGATGAAGCGCTTACTCATTCATCTCCTAACAAGTGTATTTTTGCGGCTTCGATAATTTCTCGGGTAAGCTGGTTTCTGTGCCTTGCCAATATGCAGTCTCTTTTCAACGAGAATGATGAAATTTGGATAAGCTTAAGAAGCGTGCGAAAACTCTTACCGGGGCTGTGGAGTTTGAGAAGCTTTGAAAGGCGATAGATAGCTGCAAAAAGCTTAGCCCTCACTTGTTCTTTTCGGTGAAAACTCACAAAATCGACTGTCCATCGGGTCCTAACAGAAAGGGGGACCTGGCAAAAGTCGTTAGCACTTTTTTGCAAGAAAAGCTAAAAAATGTAACAATAGATGATCCTTCTTTGGTCAAAAACTCTGATGCTGTTATTGACATTATTGGGCGAACACAGGACTCCAGGCAATGTCTGTGGATATTAACGACTTGTATTACTCTTTGCTGCATGATCAACTACTAAAATGTGTAGAGGAATTCATAGACAATTTCGGATCATCAGCGTTCCAAACGCGTACAGGAATTCACAACAGCAGCTTATTAGAATTACTCAGTTTCTATTTGAAGGCCACTCTTGTATCATGGGAAGACAAAAACTGCTTACAAAAAAGTGGAGTATGTATTCGTTCATGTTTGGCACCGATTCTCAGTCACATATTTCTAGCACATCATGATCGTGTCTTGTCAAACAAGCTTGATGACTCTGTGGCTTTTAAAGTTTGCCGTTTTGTTGATGATCATTTAGTGTTGTTGAAATGTGATAGTCAAAATTTTCAGACAATTTTCTCTGACGTGTTCACTGTTTTCCGAGAGTGCCTGAAACCACTAGTTCTAACGTATGAACCACCCACTGATAACAACCTGAAATTTCTAGATTTGAAGCTTTTGCTAGAACCCCGACATGCTTTCTGGTGTATGAACCAAGAAGCGGCAAGCCAGTTCTGCCTTTCAGCTAAGCTCACTCAAAATTGGTCAAGCGGGGCATCGCTAACATCTGCCTTGGCAACGCCTTAAAGAAGTCCTGCTCCCACACGGTACACCGCAGCTTTGCTCTACAAGTGGAGCGTCTCACCAAAGCCGGTTACCCCGCACACGTTCTCGTTTCGGTGGCGGAAAAGCTGGTCACAGTCGGGAAGCGAGGCGACAAACCGGATAAGCGCAACAGCGTCAGAAAGAGCCGGCCTGTCGTACTACCTTACGTGCACGACGCCTCACACAGGCTAAAAAAGATTGCTCGAGACGCCAACGTTCTTGTGGTTTTATCAGCACAGGAAAAATGGCAGAAGCTTTGCAAACGCGTCTATACACTTCGCACAAATACTGCCTCGTGCTCTGTCACGCACAGGACACGCTACGTACCATGCGCAGGGGAAGTATACTTGATTCCACTGACGTGTGGGTGCATCTATGTCGGCCAAACTGGCAGGTGCATAAATGACCGCCTTCGAGAACACCGAAACAATGTGCACAATGTGGTAAAGGAGCATCTTGGCATCCATTGCCGAGATTGTGGATGCACCCCCTTTTTTGATCAGTGCTCTATATTGGCAAGGCAGAGGGACCAGCTTACCCAAGAAATTATCGAAGCCGAGAAAATACACTTGCTAGGAGATAAATGCGTAAGCGCTTCATCGTTTGCTTTATCACAGGCTGAACGTGATTACCTGGCTGGGCTTTGAGGCAATAGAGGACCCGTCACACGTGCTTTGTTACTGGTGTGTAGATTAGACTTGCTTTTTACCTTCATGCTCTGTAATCATCCTTTTTAGACGTATATATTCTTGCCATTCTGTGAAATAAAGTTAGTTGGAAGTAAGCGCTCTTTCTGTCTACCCTGTCCTTTTTCCTTTGTTCGTGAGCTGAAACAATCTTGCAAACATGAAATGCCAGCAAGGAAAAAGAGAGAGTACATCAAAGGAAAAGAAAGTGATGTGCGCACGGCTTTGGTTTTGTTTGCAATTTAGTTCTCAAACGGCCTCTCACTAGATCATATCAATATTGTAGTTAGATTCTAGAAATTGTGGCGTGCCCAATGAAGTGCGTTGTACCACCCCAATGTTTCAGGTTGGTTCATTACACAGCGCAAAACTATGATGGAAGGTGCAATGCGCATGCAAGATCATGTAGACATGACTTGCGTGAGCCTGGTAATGCACGTGACCGGTGCTGTGTCATTTCGGCGTTTTTTCGAGTGCACTGCCTCATTCCCACAGTGCGCGTACACTTGGAGAGGCTGGCATGAATAATGTATTCTTACTGCGATACACCGCGTCAAAGGGCCAGAGCTGCTGTTTGGGACGAAGCAACAAAAACGTGCCAAACCTTGTCAGACCTGGCGCCGGCGCGACGAGGGAAAGGTGAAAACAGGAACGCATATGAAACAGAGGCACACTAGTCTGACATCTCGCAGTGATTTGAAGTAAAGACTAAAAAAAGCGTTCATAATGTTCCCTTTATGGCGACAGCTATTATATGTACACTCTCGGCTGGAATTGGCCGCTGGCGTCAGCGTCAATGTAAGTCACCGTATATGTACACGTATCTATATATAAGAAAACACAAGAAAAAAAATGCAGAAAAAAGCATTACGGCGCGCGTAACATGGGACCTCTGCGTCACGAAAGTGAGGCGTTAACCACTGAGCAACCCCAGAAGACGTTCTTGACCGTTCAAAGGACAAGCCATTTATATATATTACCTACTGCTTCTGTTTTCAGCATTACCAGAAAGATGGTGCAATGAGCGCACGTTGCCACATTGCGCAGAGGTGCCCGGTCTACCGGTCTGATCTCCTATGCGTACGTTGCCCGGCTTCGTGGAGGGGAGCTACGCTCCCTCGCACGCCCTTATCTCGCAGTGGTGACGAGGGGAGGATCGTACGCCTTGACTGGCCTGCTGTATTCGATTCTGCTGTACGATTCTGCTGTATTTACCGGGCACACAAAGGTCACTGCAATCATTGAAATCTTCGTTCACGAAAAGCGCACGCTTTTCAGACTCAGCGAAGTAACAAATG